>NW_021703781.1:53306741-53509960 GCF_005190385.1 Monodon monoceros | reverse complement strand
TTTTTTTTTTTTTTTTTTTTATGGTACACGGGTCTCTCACTGTTGTGACCTCTCCCGTTGCAGAGCGCAGGCTCCGGACGTGCAGGCTCAGCGGCCATGGCTCACGGGCCTAGCCACTCTGCGGCATGTGGGATCTTCCCGGACCGGGGCACGAACCCGTGTCCCTTGCATCGGCAGGTGGACTCTCAACCACTGCGCCACCAGGGAAGCCCTCTAATTTCATTTTTAAACGTGCCTTTTGAAGAGCAAAAGTTTTTACGATGAAATCCTGTTAATCAGTTTTTTTTCTTTTATGGTGTTTATCTGAGTATATCTTTATTTCACCTTCACATTTATAGTATAGTTTTGGTAGATATGGAAACTTTGGTTGGTAGTTTTTTTCTTCCCAGCATTTTATGTCATTCCACTTCCTTCTGTCCTCTACTGTTTCTGATTAGGGTCACCTTTAACGGTAATTTGTTCTTTATATGATGGATAGTTTTTCTCTTGATACTTTGAAAATTTTCTCTTTGCCTTTGGGTTTCAATATTTGACTATGGTGTGTCTAGATTTATGTGTTTATCTTACTTGGGTGTCCTTGTGCTTTTTTGATATTTATATTAATGTATTTCATAATTTGGGGGCCCTTTTCAACTCTTATTTTTCTGTCCCTTTCCTCTTTACTCTCCTCTGAGGTTTTCTTTCCAGTCTGTTGATATGATTGAGGTTGTCTTACAGGTCTCTGAGACTTTCCTCACCTTTCTTCAATCTTTTTTTTTCTCTCTCCTTCATATTGGATATTTTCTAGTGCTCTATCTGCTAGTTCACTGGTTCATTCTCCTGCTATCTCAAGTTTGCTGTTGAGCCCATTTAATGAATTTTTCATTATAGTTATTATACTTTTCAACTTTAGAATTTCCATATAGCTATTTTTAATATTTTCTATTTCTCTTTTGATATTTTCTGTTTGTTGAATAATTATCCTCATATTTCTCTTGAACTTCTTGAATAAACTTTTCAAAAATCCTTCAAATATATTTATAATTGTTACTTTGAACTATCGTCTATACATGCCTGTTGGCCAGGGATATGTGATGATTTTATGTAGCTCTTCAATGTCTCTTTAATTTCCAGGCTAACCTTGCTCAGTTTCTGGCTAGTCTGTCACTTGCATCAACTGACATTGCTTTTGGGGGAGAGTGTTTGCTGATCTCTTTTCCCACCATAGCTGGAAGCCTTACTTGTCCTGATGTTTTAAGATCCTTATCCATATTACTGAATTTATTCCGTTCTTCTTTCAGTCTGTAGGTTTATGTCTGCAAGATATTTTAAAGGTTATAGTTGAGTGAATTATTATATTAGTCCATGAATATCTTCCTGTTTTATTTACATACGAATGACAAGTTGACTTGGTATAAAAATTTGTGATCCCAGTCATTTCTCCTTAAATTTTGTCATATGTGGCTGTGTTGCATTTGGTGTTGTAGAGAAGAAATATGACTTTTGTTCCTTTGTATAATTTGTTATTGCTTGAATGATTTTAAGGATTTTTCTTTATTGTTTGTTTGTTTATTTATTTATTTATTTAGGCTATGCCACATGGCATGTGGGATCTTAGTTCCTCAACCAGGGATTGAACCCTGCGCCCCTTGCAGTGGAAGCATGGAGTCTTAACTACTGGACCACCAAAGTCCCCTTATTGTTTTCATTTCAGGCTAGAATACATCTAAGTATAAGCATTTTAAAGTTAATTTGGTCTAAAATTGAAATAAATTTAATCAGAAAGACATAAAATCTAAATTTAAAAAACAAAGTTTTACTGAAGTTCATAAAACTAAATTTGAATAAAATATATGCACACCATATTTTTGGAGAGGAAAACTAAATGTTATTTCTTCCCAAATGCCATGTATTTCACCTTTCATCATATTAGGTGACACATAATAATATGTTTGTCCCACCATTAGTGTGACAATTATAAATCTGAATCCCAAGAGGGTTTTGGGGGATGAAATTTGGTATGTTGATTTTAAAGCTTATTTATAATAAGTATATGAGAGTATCTGAGAAGTTTATAATGGTAAAAATTTTAAAATACCAGATAGGTGAAGAATATCAGTGGCCTAGAAGAAAAGTCTAAAAAAACAAGTAATTGTATATGGAAATTTAATATATTAAAAAGGTTGTGACATTTCAGATCAATGAAGAATGATAGAGTTAATAAATTGTACTGAATACCAGAGTATGTAACTTTAAGAAAATAAATTTAGATTTAATTTTATACTTCATATAATGTACAAAAATAAATTCTAGATGAATTGAAAATTTAATATAACTCCTTTTGTAGTTATAGAAGTGTTACAAAAATGTGGAAGAATATTTTTACAATTTTGGGTATATCTCTACAACTCATAGAACTTATTGCTAATAAAAGAAATGATTAGCAGATTTCACTACATCAGAATACTTTTGTTTTACAGAATACTATATAAAGTTAAAAGATGAACAACAGATTGAAGAAAATGGATGTGAAATAAAAAAGGCAAAAAGTTGATAAACATGTGTGAAAATGGACACTGTGGGTAGGAATATAAATTGGTATAAAATTTAAGAGGCACATTGTTAGCAATCCTAAATCCAGGACCCTATCTTATAGAAATAATTCCATGAGTATTTTAATATATATTTTCTTTGTACCATAATTTAAAATAGCAAATTACTAGTGTAGGCACATTAATAGAATGATTAGATAAATTTGGTACATCTATTCAGTTGAAATACATACAGTTATTAAAAGGAATGCAGTAGAACTATATGTGTTGTACAGCAAGATGCCTGTGATATATATTTAAATGAAAAATGCAATTTGAAGAACATCTGTAAAGCATGATCTAATTTTTACAAAAAGAAAAAAATATATGTGAATGTATATGTATATATATATGCATATATATATTACTCATAGGAAAATATTGTGGAAGAATACATATTATACAGTTAACAACAGTTGAATCTAGTATGGGGTTTTTAAGGGATGGAGGTAGACATTTACACTTGGAAATCATTTTGAAGAATAATTAAGGATAAGTAAATATATTTAAGATATAATTAAAGTGTAAAAAGTACAACCCTGACTCTTTAGTTTTTTAGTTTGGCCAGGTCAGAAATAAGACAACTGGTTGAAGGAGCCAACTTTCTTCCTTTTCTTCCTTCCATTCTTAGCATTAACTTTCCTTTTCTACTGTTTAATTCCAGGACTCCCAGAGCCCACTTCCATTGAACTTGCTCCTTTTTTCTGTGCTCCTGTCCCTAGCTTGGACCTGCTATAACCCATAGCAATATGATGATCTTGCTAAAGCTATACTCTACTTGGAAAGGCCAAACACAGAATCATGGCCCAGAGTACCTGCCACTTCAGAGAGGAAATGGGAAATATATGTATTTACTGTATTTCATTTGTATAGATTTTACATGCACTGTCTTGCTTGATTATTCCAATAGTTCTGTGAATTGGGAAAGGTAAGTATTCCCATTTTAATAGAGGCTAGACATGGTTGGTGTGTTACTTGAGACAGCAAGTAAGGAAGTGAAACACAGATCTAGATATTTACTCTGTTAGAATGAGAGAATGACTAACACAGGAGGTCAAATAACTGAAGAGTAGGTAGAGCACTGGCTGGAATCAGAAACCTATGGCTTTGAACATTTCATTTTACCACTTCAGATCTCTGCTTCACACTATTTTAAAAGATTAGTGAGAGTGGCAAACTCAAATGTCTTTAAGGACTAGACAGGCATTTAAATGAATGGAGCACAGGGCATAAGATTATAAAGGAATAGAAACTGTTGAACTAGAGCTCATATGCTCCCTCCAAAGACTTTGAAATAAAAAAAAAATTAATACTGTTAAATTAAAGCAAGTCTGTTGACCAAATCCAGCCCATGGGCTTCCCAGTTTATAACTCCTAGATTAGTTGATTTCTTTTCAAGTCTGGTATCATCTTGTAGCATAGAAAAGTGATTGAATGAAAGAGAGGAGCAGTTGGTAGAGGGTATTGAATTTATGATATGATTTGATTTTTAAAAACCTTTCATTTGAGAAAATTTTAGTGATTAATGATATATACGAAGTTGCAAAGGTAGTACAGAGAGGTCCTGGGTACCTTTCATCTAGTTTCCCCACTAGCTACATATTACATAACTATAGTACAATATCAAAGGCAGAAAATGGACATTGGTGTGAAGTGTGTATATAACTATGTCATTTTATCACATGGGTAGATTTGTGTCACTGTCACCACAATCAAGGTACATAACCGTTCTATCACCACAAAGATCTCTTTGTGTTACCCCTTTATAGTCACACCTACTCCATTGTGCCACCATGGATGTACCATGTTCGGTTAATCATTCACCTATTATAGGACATTTTGGTCATTTCCAGTTTTTGGCTATTGCAGCTAATCTGTGAACAATTGTGTACAGATTTTTTTGTGTGGACATAGTTTTCATTCTGGGATAAATGTCCAGGAATGCAGTTGCTGGGTGATATGGTGAGTGTACATTTAATTTTTTAAGAAACTACTGAACTATTTTTCAGAGTGACTGTACCATTTTATACTCTTAATGGCAATGTTTCTTTGCATTCCTGCCAGCTTATAGTAATGTTACTATTTTTATTTTAGCTGCTCTAATAGGTATGTAGTGATATCATCATGGTCTTAATTTGCATTTCTCTAATGGCTGGTGATAGTGAATATTTTTTCATGTTTTTCATGTTTGCCATCTATATATCTTTCATGTCTTTTGTTCATTTTTGAAATTGGATTGTTTTTTTATTTTATTGTTGAGTTCCCTTGGAACTGTGAATATGTCATCTTGTATGGCAAGGGAGAATTTAAGTTGCAGATGGAATTAAGGTTGCTAATCAGTTGATCTTAAGATAGGGTAGTTGTTCTGAATTGTCTGGGTGAACTCAGTGTAATCATAAGGATCCTTAAAAAAGGAAGACCAAAGTGCAGGTGTAAGTCAGAGAGATTAGATGTGACCTACTGTTGTTTGTTTTGAAGATGGAGGAAGGAGTTTATGAGCCAAGTAATGTGAGTGGCCTCTAGAAGATGGAAAAAACAAGGAAGTAGATTCTCCTGTAGAGCTTCCAGAAAGGAATGCAGCCCTGTTAACACCTTAATTTTAGCCCAGCGAGACCCATTTCATATTTCTTACTGCTAGTAATATAAGGTAATAAATTTGTATTGTTTAAGCCACTTAATGTGCGGTAGTTTGTTACAGCAGAAATAGAAAAAGGATGTAAGTAGCAAGATAATTCTTCTACATCAATAAGTGTTCATTCCACTATAGAATTTTTAAAAACTTTTAAAAAGCAGAGACATAAATATATATTAAAATAGGTACACATGAATTTGAAGTAAATGGGAGAGAGAGTATGTGGGGATGGATACTGAGGTACTTAAATGGAATCCTTAAGGTTCCATGGCATTCACTTTGAAGATTGATTTTTAATGATTAGAGAATGGTGTGTTTTCTGCCTTTGTAAACCCAAAGTTTCTTATGTGCTGATATTTTTTTTTCTCTCCATCTTATTTTTCAAGCAGTGGGCGAACAGAATGGGGACCTTATGCTCTCAAGAAGTAATGGAACAGGTTGAAGACATTTTCTAAATGTTGCCCTATGTGCAAATGTGTGTCTGCTGAATCTAGATATAACAGCTGTTTCTCACTTTCTTATGATGTGCTCCAAACTTTCAGCAGTATCTATGAAAAACACCTTTAAAATGTCTTATTTATGATGTGGGAAGTGGAGATTAAGATTATTGTGCTTATACTTCAGCCAGATATATGTGGTGTGATTGATGAAGATATTCAAACTAAGGCTAAAAGCCTAGGTTGATCCGTGCATATTTTGTGAATGTTGTGATTGCTTTCATATTTAATAAGGTACTGGAAATCCCAGGAACAAAAATCACCAATACCTTGCCATATTTGAACTTCTGGCATTCTCTACATAAGCCTAAAAAATGCTGAGCCTATTCCTATTTCATTGCCAATATGTCACATTTACCTTAGAGAATGGACCTAGTAACTTAACTACAAATTGTTTAACCTTGGATTTTGGGACTTTCACAGTCTTCCCTGTTTTGCCTCCCATCAGTACCCTATAAATAATCCAAGTATTATCAAAACTGGTTGTTTTCTGGTCCATACAACTGGTCAATACCTTTTCCTTTCTATACCTACCTCTACTTGGAATTCCCTCTCATCCTTCCTCCATCTTAGCCTACAGAAGTTTTAAGCATTTTTCAAGTCCCAGCTGAAATTCTGTCTCCTTGCATGAAGTGTCCTCTTCTTATTCTTGGAAGGAATTTGTCACAGAGAGGTTAAAATACCGTGTCATGTATTATGGAAATGTGAGTATTTATGAACTCCTTATGATAGGGACTTTCTGAATTATTTTTCTCATTTCTTTAGGACCTAGTGTAAATTTTAGGTTCTCAGGAGATATTGCATAAGGTTATATGAAATAACTGTTGGAGTAGGAAAACTAGGACAACTGACATGGTCCGCCCACATGGATAGTTCTTCACATTTGAAAACCAGCTTTTGGCATCTTATTTTCCACGTTTATATGTGTGCCTTTTATTTTGCATTAACGTATTTTTACTCCTAACACACTGGTTTCCTGTTTTTGACCTGCAGAGTTCAAAGAACTAGACTATTTAAGAACAAATAGTATATTAGTTTCCTTGGTGATGTTAATTTAGAACAAAGAAGGACTATGCTACGTCTGAACTCATCTTATAATTGAAGAATGCCCAAGAAATTATTATTCTCTCTTAAGCCTTGGATGGCTAAGAGGGGTAAAAGATGAAAATTCTTCCAAGGGTTCTTGTCCTATTATGGGCAAATTCCTTCTTGTTAAACATATTCTTATTTCTTCCTTCAGCTTCTCTAATTAACCAAAAACTTGCTTTCAAGTGAAACCAGATATATCTTCTACACATAACTCTCATTACCCCACTTCTATATATTCAAGGGGAAAGAATGGAGGGTTTGCCTCAACTATATTAATTCAACAAATATTCATTCAACATAAATGTTTATCGAGAGCCTAGAACAGTGTCTAGCCCATATACCAGTGACTAAGACAAAGTCCTTGCCCTCACAGAGCAATCATGTTGTGGGGACCTTTTCCAGAACATTTTCTCATTGGAAGTCCATGCTCTCTTATCTTCCTATGCTTTCCAAATCTTTGCTGACTTCAGCTACCATATTGGACTTAATTCTACCTTCCTTTGTTAATTGACCTTATTTTTGCCATTATACTGCACTTTAGAACCCATGTTATCTAGATTCCCAACACTCTGGCCTCAATTCACTGTCATTCTTAATCTTCATTCTTCGTCACTGTTCTTCATGGTCAGAGCATGGAGCTTGCTATCAAAAGAGAGTGGGGACTTCTGCTTTTGACCAAGAGGGAGTAATAGGGACTGGATTTATCTCCTCACCTGAAATATCTACCATACCAGGCAAAATACATAGACAAAAAGTTATGAAGACATAGCACATCAGGTAGCTCAGGACAGTGATCTCAGAGAAAAGAAAACAAATGAGATAAGCTCTATAATTGCACCAGCTTACTGCTTGTAGAAAGTTTCCAGTCTTCAATAGAAGGAGCAGGAAACCTCCCTCCTTGGTTTCCCTGAGATGAGGAGATTGAACTGGGAGTCCAGGAAGGCCAAGGTGGCTAGAGTTTACATCTATATATAGAGATAGCTTCAAAGATATTCAGAGTGTCCCCAATGAGTTTTCAGCTGATTACTGACCAGCACATGTATGTGCTGAAACTGTCAGAAGCCAGGAATATCTACCCAAAAGAAGCAGAAGGAATAATATGAGGTTTACACAGATCTGGGAATAGTTAGTATTCTCACCAGCCATAGTTAAAGGCCTCATAATTAATGGGACACTGGATAAATTACTCATAAGGATATTCCCTCATTGGTGGGGTAAAATCAGGATTGGATCAAAGGTTGCTCTGGTCCTGCTCAACAAAACTAAAAAGCAGGCATCAAAAGAATCAAACTGGTTCAAAGGGAGGGGCTCAGGAGAGTAACTGAGTTACTTATGTGCTCAAAGGCTCATCGCTGAGCTGGGTATTCATGAATCTGATCCTAAACACCATACTAAAAACTATCGGAACTGAACTGAGAGCTATACCACTGATGCAGTACTGTGCTTGTCAGAGGGGCTGGGGAGGCACACATGCAGAATATATTAAATAGCACTGTAAAGGCTTTGAAAACAGAACTCTCATTGAAACCATAACCTATGGAGGACTGGTTTGGACTCTGGCCTGAACTCATCTGTGTTGATTGACTACTAAAACAAAAATATCAGTATTCTCCATAGAACTGAACAAGACTCAGAGTCTTATATCATATTATTCAAAATGTTCAGGATATTTCCAAAATTATGCGGCATACAAATAACCAGGAAAATCTCAACTTGCATCAACAGATGCAAAGGACAGGATGACACAGATGTTGGAATTATCTGACAAAAACTCTAAGGTAGCTATTATAATAATTCTCCAACAATAAAGGTGGACACTCTTAAAATAAATGGAAATATAGACTGTCTCAGTGAAGAAATAGAAAATATAAAGTAGAAGCAAATGGAAATTTTAGAACTGAAAAATATACTGACTGAAATAAACTAACTGCAGAGGCTTAATAGCAGAGTGGCAATGACAGAGGAAAGTATCAGTGAATGTGAAAATAGATCAAGAGAAACTATCCAATCTGAACAAAAGAGATAAGAAAGATTGAATAACAATTTAACAGATCCTCAAGGATCTGAGGATCCCAAAATGTTTAATATTTATGTCATCAGAGTCTCAGAGGGAGAGCAAGAGAAGTGTAATGCAGAAAAAATATTTAAAGAAATAATGTCTGAAACTTATCCCATTTGAGGGAAGACATAATCCTAAAGATTCAAGAAGTTCAGAGAACTCCAAACAGTATAAACATAAAGAAATCTATACTGTCTACATCATAATCAATCTGCTGAAAACTTAAAGAAAGAAAAAATCTTCAAAGCAGCCAGGGAAAAATGATATATTATTTACAGGAGAACTACAATTCAAATAATTGCAGGTTTCTTATCGGAAACCATGATGGCCAGAAAGAAGTGGAACAACATTTTTAAAGTGCTGAAAGAAAACAACTCTCAACTCCAAACTATATCAGGTGAAAATATCCTTCAGAAAAAAGGTGAAATAAAGACATTCTCAAACTAATGAAAATAATTCATTTCTTGGAAACGTCTTAAAAAACTGCTACAGTGAGTTCTTCAGACAGAAGGGAAATGGTACCAGAAGGAAACTTAGAAGATCAGAAATGGAGGAATAGCAATAGAAATGATAATTTTGTTATCCATATTTTACTACAAAAAAACCCCTAAAAGGATGGAAAAAATTACAGTCATTCCCAGTATCTGAGTGGTTCCAGGACCGCCTGCACATGGATACCAAAATCCAAGGTTGTTCAAGTCCCTTACAGTCAGACCTCTAAATCCACAGGTTTTGTATTCTGTAGATTCAACCAACTGCAGATTGTGTAGTATTTTCAATATGCAGTTGGTTGAATCCATGGATGCAAAACTCATGGATATGGAAGGCTGACTGTATATTGTGAAAACACTAATAAAAAGAAATTTGCAGAGGCACATTAATATCAGACAAAGTAGATTTAAGAGAAAAGAAAATTACCAGAGATAAAGAAGGATATTACATAGTGATAAAAGTATCAATTTACCAAGAAAATATAACCATCCTAAGTTTGTATGTACCTAATAACAGAGCTTCAAAATACATGCAACAAGAAATTACTAGGATAAATTTATTTTTTAGATAAGTTACGTTAAACATGATTCTATTACTGGAAAATTGTACAAAATGTAGACTAATAGACAGCAACAGAAATTAGATCAATGGTTGCCTGGGTACAAGAGAGTAAGATTACCAAGGGGCACAAGGAAACTTTCAGGGATGACGAATATGTTCATTATCTTGACTGTAGTAATGGTTTCTTGTATATATACTTATTTTAAAATTTATCAAATTGTATACTTTAAATATATGTTGTTTATTGTATATTGATTATGCCTCAATAAAGCAATACAGAAACTTAAAAGAGATAGACTGGAACAGCTCCAATCTTCCACACTTGCCTAGTTCATAGACTCTATATTTCTCCCTATTCCTACTCTTCTTCCCTACCAAATCTTCTGTTTATCTTTTTTGGATCTCCGGTATCTTGACCACTTCAAGTTCCTTCTTTGCTTCTTAGGATAGCCCCTTTCTGGGCATACATCAAATAAAGTCAAGGGACTGAAGGAAGTTCTGGAATGTCTGACCTTACCATTCCAGCTGAGAAAAGAGAACCTAATCTAAGGGGAGAAGGTATGGGAAGAACAGATTGAAAAAATTTTTTTTGTTTTAAGATCTTGAATCTTGAAGTCACGAAACTGCCCAGTTATTTATAAGCTTGGTCTACTAGAAGGAACCAAAAAAAAAAAAAAAACCCCACAAAAACAGAACTATAAGCACATTAATAGATGCTCAATATCATTAGTCAGTAGGGAAATACAAATAAAAACCCCAATGAAATTTACTTCACATTCACTAAAGTAGGCATAGTAATAATAATTTTTTAAAATGGAAAATAAGTGTTGGCAAGGATGTGAAGAAATTGGAATTTTCATACAGTGCTGGTAAATTGTATGCTTATGGTCTGAATGTGTGATGTGCTATCTCTGGGATATGATCTGTAGTTTGTTTTTGTGTCATATGTGCTTGTATTTGTGCTCATTAAATGATTGTAGAAGGACTTTGTAAATAAGTGCTGTCTTTAGGATGTTGTAATATAGGGAGTAATGCAAAACAGAGGGCCCAGACCAGTATTAGGACTCTAGAAGAGTCCTGGAAAGGAAAAAGTCTTCATTTCAGAAGATTATAATTAATTGGAAAAGTAACTTGTATATCATAGAATATTAATAACTAATTAACACTTATATGAATATTCTGAAATTTGAAAAGCATTTTACCATATATAATCTGGTTCTTATAATATCTCAGTGATGTAAGTGGCATAATACTTATTTCATGAAGGAGAAAACTACTTACATTTTAGTGCACTTAAGGCTAACCTAACGTATTTTTTGCTGGGTTAAAAATCACTTAATGCTACCATCAGCAAGAGATGATCCTTTTCCTCCTAAATTTTTTCCATTCTTTGAAGGGTAGGGTCCCTTCCTAGAGCTTTTGCAGTTCAAGGCAAACACTTGTCCCTAACCCCTTCATCCTTTGGGATGAAGAAGCAATTGGATAGTCAGTATTGATTTGAAGACTACAAATACTTGCAGGGAGAAAATAATACTGAACCAGACACCTTGTGGCTCAGTGAGAGAGCTCTTCAGGATAGGATGTATAGGATTCATGGACAGGCAATTATGTGTATCCATTATGATGTGTACTATGTCAGGTATAGAGATTTAGAGACAAAATGATATTGGGAAATGTGAACTTGTTGATATGGTTGGTTTGATAGTAATCTTCACTCTCTGTGTAGGCCTTGGATATATTATTCTAAGTTGATGTTTTCTCATCTATAAAGTAGAGTTAATAATAGTGCCAAAGGGCTTCTCTGGAGGTTGAAAAAATATCATGTGTACAAATCATTTAATATCAGACCTGATGTGGGGTAAGCAATAGACACTTATTAGCTATTAATATTAATAAATTTTCGTGATGAAGACAAAGATTGCATACTCTAGTAGTAGGGAATCTTTTAGAGAACACTTGGAAATGGAAGGAGGACTGTCATAAAGAACACCTTTAGATAGACAAAAAGGACTTGGAGGAAAGAGAGACTCACCCAGGGAAATCTCCATGAATGGACATTAGGACCACCAGCAGTGCAGCCTGATCTCAACTAAAAGGTCTTGGAAGAATAAGGGAGAAAAGATCTCTACTCCTAAGCAATCATGAAAGCAATGAGGTAGAGTATTCCCTGGGCTTGGGAATGGGACTTGAAGCAAGGGTAGAATTAGGGAAGGAAGCAACAAACAACAAACATCTTATCAGTGCATTTGTCTTTGCCGGGCTGATTTAGGTAGTGAGATTCTATACTTGAAAAGCATTTATTCTAGATCATCAGACACCACTGTAATTAAATAGAATCAGAATTTAATTAAACATGTTTATCGAGCACTTCTTACTTGCAAGGCAATTTCTTGTGTAACTTTGTTAATCTTGATATGTTCATTATAAGACAAAGCCAATGCTCTTCAGGCCCTTGCTTAAATGAGAAGATGAGTATGCAATGCAGGTGATCAGTTTTGGATAAGGAGTACTGAGAGAATTGACAGGGAAAGAAGTTCTTCCAGCAGTATGGTCTAAAGAAGAAAAAATACCTGAAATCACTTTTGAGTGTTACTGGTAATAGAAATCAATTAGGACAAAGTGCTTGGAGTCTTTGTTTTCGGAGACTGCCCAATTTGTTTATTCATATGCTTTCTGTGTTGGATATAGCAACACTTTGAGCACTATATTGGTTTGCTGTTACATAACAAATTACTCCAAAATTCAGTGTCTTTAAACAACAAATACTTATTATTATTCATAAGTCTGAAGGTGAGCTGCCTGGGGATTAGCTGATCCTAGTCTTGGCTTGGTTTAATCACTTCTGCTCTTTGGACCAGAGAAATAACCTGAGTATATTCTTATGGTGATGGTAGAATACAAGAGAGCAGATGGAAACATGCAAGGCCTCTTAAGGCCTAGATTCAGATATAGGTCACTGTCATATCAGCCTAATTCTGTTGGCCACAGAAAGTCACATGGCCAGCCAAACCTAGGATTGACTCATGGAAGTAGAGGACAGTGAGTGAAAATTTCTGAACAATTATCTAATCTGTCAACCATAAGCTCTGAGAACACTGGCAAAGGCTCTTCAAAAACCCAAATAGTTTGGGGCCCATTACATTGATTTCCATGATGTACGTTACGCCCCTGGATAAAATTGGAACTTTGAACAGAACTTTCTATTTGCATACCAAATTAAAATTCACAGAGAACTTTCACATGTGTTATTTCAGAACTGCTTATTAATATAAGAAGAGATTATCATCCCTAAATTAAGGATCAGAGACATGAAATGGCAGTCCCAGGTTAACAATCTCTAGGGATGAATAGACAGGAATGGTTTCCGCCTGATTTAATACAGAAGAAATTCTGAAGCATGGGTAGTTACATACTCAGGAGTCATCTTGGGTCCTTGATGCAGCAAGTAGTCCTTTGTCTTCTGATCAAGGGCAGAGAGATTGGAAGAATGGCTTCTACATATTTCCTTCTCTTTGGCATCTGGACTCTAGACTTAGAGAGAAACCATGTTTTTCTTTCTTTGACATCAGATAGGTGGAAACATTATTTTGGTTGCTTCTACAGTTTCCTCTCATTCCAAAAGCCTAGAAGGTTGGAATTGATTACTATTTTGCCTTTGAACATAACTAGATTTGAAAGCATTTGTCAACTAGTATTTGGCAGTGGTTAGAAAATACCTCAGTTGATATAATTCTAGTTTCACTTAGGATTGGTTTGGGTATGTGGCAGTTACTATTAGTTTTCTACCCAACAGCCATTCCTGCCCTTCTTCTTGTCTAAAAGAACCTCACTTTTGTTTAGGAACAGGCAGCTGTATGCTTCAGGGGAAGCCGATTCCTTCTCAACCTTAGGCAGGTAGATCTTAATTACTTTAAGTCAATCCTGGTAATTCTAATCTCTTCACCAGTGATTGATTTGGGAATGGCCAATGAGGTAAAAATGGAAATCTACTGGGGGGTTTCTGAGAAAGGTTTCTTCACTTTTAAAAGAAATGCACTGAGAAAAACAGTCCTTTTTCTGCCTCCAGACACCACTGTGTGAGGAGTGCTGCTCCTCACACAGAGCTCACACAGTAGCTGCTGCAGCCATCTTGCTACCGTTTAGGGCTGTGCCTGAAGACAAAAGCCAGCACTCTAAGGACCCGAGCAAGAACTGGAAATGATTTACACCATAGAAGATATCACTGAGCCACGGAATTAATCAACCCTAAAAACACCTTACTTTAAGATTCCTCTTTTTATGTGAGATATTACATTTATGTAGTGTTACACTACTTTGTTCTTGTTGTTTGCTGCTGAGTGTGACCTAATTAATTGAAAGTAGGACCCTGTAGTGAGGTACTCTACACCTTGCCTTGCCCTGACCCTCAAGGGGGCAATAAATATGGTGATCAGGAGCATGAGCTTTGAGTGTATTAGATCTAGGTTTAAATCCTGGATTTTGCCTTTTATTAGCTGAAGAACCTTGGGTGAGTAATCTAACCTCTCTAAGCTTCCTTTGTTTTATTATCTGTGAAATGGGAATAATAATATTAGCTATTTTATAGAGTTATTAAGATTATGTAAATTAATGCATTCCAAGTCTTAAAATAGTATCTGTTACAAGCTATAAGTGCTCAGTAAATTTTTCTTATTCACTAATGTTTGGAAATGCAGATTGATGCCACTGTCCACACAAGAACAGCTTGCTTCTCACCTGTGGAGATAAAAATCTAAGCTGTGAGGGCTTCCCTGGTGGCGCAGTGGTTGAGAGTCTACCTGCCAATGCAGGGGACATGGGTTCGTGCCCTGGTCCGGGAAGATCCCACATGCTGTGGAGTGGCTAGGCCTGTGAGCCATGGCCACTGAGCCTGCGTGTCCGGAGCCTGTGCTCCGCAACGGGAGAGGCCACAACAGTGAGAGGCCTGCGTACCGCAAAAAAAAAAAAAAAAAAAAAGCTGTGAGAAGAGTTATATTTATGGGAGAAAGTTTTAGGGTTTACAGGAAATTGTAAAGCTCTTAATGGAGGGATTGGATAACTGGGAGTTCTTTACTTCCACGTCCTTTCCTTCTCCTCTGAGAAGGAGGAATTGGACTACCTGATCCTGCTACCTTGACCTTTGAGGTAATGCTTCAGAGGGTCCTGACTCTGCTCTCCTAGCCAAGAAGCATTGTCCTGTGCCATAGCTGGTTGTTCTGTCCAAGTTATGTTCATGGCCTCTGTGTTCCCTGGCCCTTTAAGCTGAGCTGAGTCACCATTTTCAGCCAGTATTTGAGACAGAAGCTTGTAGTTCTTCTAGAAAATCACTTAGATTGCCTCCCTTCACCTATCCCCAGGTATATCTCTTTTTCCTTTGGGGCAGGTTATCCTGGTCCCCCAAGAAACTATGTAGGCACTGCTGTCTTCTACTTTCACTAGTGTGGTCTTGGGTGTTCTTCATAACAACTTAGGAGACCTTCATGATGATGTCGCTTCTAGGTACCCTGCCCTCAACCATGCCTCCCAACACGCAAACATACACCCTCCTTGCCCTTCCCCCAGGTATGCCTTAGCAAAGAGCAAAGCATTTTATAGTTGTAGTAGGAGGTAAAAACCTTGGAAAGCCCTGCTCTAGAGAAGCTGCTGTGAGACTGCCTCGGAAGTAGAATGTCAGATCATCTTTCAGTCCAGGGGAAGAACTGTGAAATGCACTGGGGTATGGCCCGAAAGAGAACTGGACTGGGAGCCAGGAGACCCGTTATTCTATAAAAGACTTACTGTGGGACCTTAGGAAGTCACTCTACCTTTCAATGTCTATTTACTCATCCTCAGTTAATAACTATATATTAACTGAATTAACTTATTTAATAAGTATGAATATTTAACTTATGAATTATACATTCATTTGAATAATTACTTAATGTTTTATTATTTAATTAAGTGCCTGCAAGAGATCAGGGACCATGTCTGGTTCTACTCATTATTTTAACAGCACAATTCCTGACTTAGAATAAGTGGTCCAAAAATAATTATGACTGAAGAAATGAATCTATAGTAGAATAGGCTCTGGAAGAAGATCCCTAAAGTTCCTTTGGTTCTATAAATAAAGGGAAAATTATATTTCCTCATGCCCTCCTTAGTGTAAAACTGAATAGTGCAGAATATAAATGCCAATGTATTTGAGGGGGGAACCATCTCAGTTCCTGAAGCATCAAGATAACTGGGGCATTTGAAAGAACTTTTGAGGAAAATCTGGCTATTTTAACTTGACAAGAGTGAACATGGCAGGGCTAGAAAGTATATGCATGCATGCACTTATCTTAAAGACCAAGGTAGGATCATGTAAAAGTAAGACCATTACTTTGGACTATCTGGTATCAATCAGAAATAAGAGAAAGTCCAATTCCCCATGTGTTGAAATAAATGTGGGAGCTTCTATAAGAGTAATTGGGAAACTGAAGAATTCTGTAGAAGAAATCGACCCCTATATGTGAGATGCCTCTGATGCAGAGGACATCTTGAAGTAATATACAACACTGATGACACTTCTTCAACACTTAGTAGATCTGACCCTTCCTTTCATCTGTCATTTTGCTGAATCACATGGCCTAGCAAGCAGCTAACACACTGCAGCCAAACCTAACAATTGCAGGCTGGAAACATATGCTCTCTCAGATTGATTAGTGATATTACCAGTGTTTAAACCCATTTCCTGTCACCTTGGAGGATGGAGGTTACTTGACAGGAAGTCATTCTGCTGTCATCCAGCAGGGCTGCCAGTGCAATTGTTTAAATTTGTCGGTGAGTAGAGAGGCAGCCGGCTTTACTCTGGTCTAAAGCTTTTGCACATGTTGAGTAACATAGCATTTAGCATATCATGGAAGCACCTAGTTTTGATACTAATGGAATGTGCATTTCCTCCAGATTTCTAAGTTTTCAAAGGTTTTGGCAAATGCTGACATGGAAACTGTTTTAGTTTAAAATGAGCCTTATTTTGTTCTTAAAGAGTCATTTTGCATTAGCTGTGTACTGAAGTCGATTTTGAAAAATCACCTCTTTGGGGAATGGGCAAAAAAGAAGTCCCAAGAGGCAGCACATTTCCTGTAATAAATTCAAGCAGCTTTTTCTTTATATTGAAGGTATTATTTGTCATACATTTTCCTTGTCATACTGAGCATTCCCAGACCATCATTTAAAACAGATTGGTAATTTGGCCCTTAATTTTGGCACCTGTACATCTTTTAAAGCTCTGGTCTGTGTTCGGAGACTTAACTACTCTGTAAGTTAATACCTTTTAGGGCCTGAACACCACCATTAACAGCAAATTGGCCTCCAGGATTCTGGATAGAATCATTTTTTTTAACATCTTTATTGGAGTATAATTGCTTTACAATGGTGTGTTAGTTTCTGCTTTATAACAAAGTGAATCAGCTACACATCTACCTATATCCCCATATCGCCTCCCTCTTGCATCTCCCTCCCACCACCCTATCCCACCCCTCTAGGTGGTCACAAAGCACTGAGCTGATCTCCCTGTGCTATGTGGCTGCTTCCCACTAGCCATCTATTTTACATTTGGTAGTGTATATATGTCCATGCCACTCTCTCACTTCGTCCCAGCTTACCCTTCCCCCGCCCCGTGTCTTCAAGTCCATTCTCTACGTCTGTGTCTTTATTCCTGTCCTGCTCCTAGGTTCTTCAGAACAACTTTTTTTTTTATATTCCATATATATGTGTTAGCATATGGTATTTGTTTTGCTCCTTCTGACTTACTTCACTCTGTATGACAGACTCTAGGTCCATCCACCTCACTACAAATAACTCAGTTTCGTTTCTTTTTATAGCTGAGTAATATTCCATTGTATACATGTGCCACATCTTCTTTATTTCCTTCATCTGTTGAGGGACACTTAGGTTGCTTCTATATCCTGGCTATTGTAAAATACAGCTGCAGTGAACATTGTGGTACATGACTCTTTTTGAATTATGGTTTTCTCAGGGTATATGCCCAGTAGTGGTATTGGTGGGTCATATGGTAGTTCTATTTTTAGTTTTTTAAGGAACTTCTGTACCGTTCTCCATAGTGGCTGTATCAATTTACATTCCCACCAACAATGCAGGAGGGTTCCCTTTTCTACACACCCTCTCTGGAATTTATTGTTTGTAGATTTTTTGATGATGCCCATTCTGAAAGGTGTGAGATGATATCATTGTAGTTTTGATTTGCATTTCTCTAATAATTAGTAATGTTGAGCAGCTTTTCATGTGCTTCTTGGCCATCTGTATGACTTTATTTTTTTTTAACATCTTTATTGGGGTATAATTGCTTTACAATGGTGTGTTAGTTTCTGCTTTAAACAAAGTGAATCAGCTATACATATACATATGTTCCCATATCTCTTCCCTCTTGCGTCTCCCTCCCTCCCACCCTCCCTATGCCACCCCTCTAGGTGGTCACAAAGCACTGAGCTGATCTCCCTGTGCTATGCGGCTGCTTCCCGCTAGCTATCTACCTTACGTTTGGTAGTGTATATATGTCCATGCCTCTCTCTCGCTTTGTCACAGCTCACCCTTCCCCCTCCCCATATCCTCAAGTCCGTTCTCTAGTAGGTCTGTGTCTTTATTCCCGTCTTACCCCTAGGTTCTTCATGACATTTTTTTTTAATTCCATATATATGTGTTAGCATATGGTTATTTGTCTTTCTCTTTCTGACTTCACTCTGTATTGACAGACTCTAGGTCTATCCACCTCATTACAAATAGCTCAATTTCGTTTCTTTTTATGGCTGAGTAATATTCCATTGTATATATGTGCCACATCTTCTTTATCCATTCATCCGATGATGGGCTCTTAGGTTGTTTCCATCTCCGGGCTATTGTAAATAGAGCTGCAATGAGCATTTTGGTACATGACTCTTTTTGAATTATGGCTTTCTCAGGGTATATGCCCAGTAGTGGGATTGCTGGGTCATATGGTAGTTCTATTTGTAGTTTTTTAAGGAGCCTCCATACTGTTCTCCATAGTGGCTGTACCAATTCACATTCCCACCAGCAGTGCAAGAGTGTTCCCTTTTCTCCACACCCTCTCCAGCATTTACTGTTTCTAGAGTTTTTGATGATGGCCATTCTGACTGGTGTGAGATGATATCTCATTGTAGTTTTGATTTGCATTTCTCTAATGATTAATGCTGTTGAGCATTCTTTCATATGTTTATTGGCATTCTGTATATCTTCTTTGGAGAAATGTCTATTTAGGTCTTTTACCCATTTGGGGGTTGGGTTGTTTTTTTTTTGATATTGAGCTGCATGAGCTGCTTGTAAATTTTGGAGATTAATCCTTTGTCAGTTGCTTCATTTGCAAATATTTTCTCCCATTCTGAGGGTTGTCTTTTGGTCTTGTTTATGGTTTCCTTTGCTGTGCAAAAGCTTTGAAGTTTCATTAGGTCCCATTTGTTTATTTTTGTTTTTATTTCCATTTCTCTAGGAGGTGGGTCAAAAAGGATCTTGCTGTGATTTACGTCATAAAGTGTTCTGCCTATGTGTTCCTCTAAGAGTTTGATAGTTTCTGGCCTTACATTTAGGTCTTTAATCCTTTTTGAGCTTATTTTTGTGTATGGTGTTAGGGAGTGATCTAATCTCATACTTTTACATGTACTTGTCCAGTTTTCCCAGCACCACTTATTGAAGAGGCTGCCCTTTCCCCACTGTACATTCCTGCCTCCTTTATCAAAGATAAGATGACCATATGTGTGTGGGTGTATCTCTGGGCTTTCTATCCTGTTCCATTGATCTATCTTTGTCTTTTTGTGCCAGTACCATACTGTCTTGATTACTGTAGCTTTGTAGTATAGTCTGAAGTCAGGGAGCCTGATTCCTCCGGCTCCGTTTTTCATTCTCAAGATTGTTTTGGCTATTCGGGGTCTTTTGTGTTTCCATACAAATAGTGAAATTTTTTGTTCTAGTTCTGTGAAAAATGCCAGTGGTAGTTTGATAGGGATTGCATTGAATCTGTAGATTGCTTTGGGTAGTAGAGTCATTTTCACAATGTTGATTATTCCAATCCAAGAACATGGTATATCTCTCCATGTATTTGTATCATCTTTAATTTCTTTCATCAGTGTCTTATAGTTTTCTGCATACAGGTCTTTTGTCTCCTTAGGTAGGTTTATTCCTAGATATTTTGTTCTTTTTGTTGTAATGGTAAATGGGAGTGTTTTTTTGATTTCACTTTCAGATTTTTCATCATTAGTGTATAGGAATGCCAGAGATTCCTGTGCATTTATTTTGTATCCTGCTACTTTACTGAATTCATTGATTAGCTCTAGTAGTTTTCTGGTAGCATCTTTAGGATTCTCTATGTAGAGTATAATGTCATGTGCAAACAGTGACAGCTTTACTTCTTTTCCGATTTGGATTCCTTTTATTTCCTTTTCTTCTCTGATTGCTGTGGCTAAAACTTCCAGAACTATGTTGAATAAGGTTGGTGAGAGTGGGCAACCTCGTCTTGTTCCTGATCTTAGTGGAAATGCTTTCAGTTTTTCACCATTGAGGACGATGTTGGCTGTGGGTTTGTCATATATGGACTTTATTATGTTGAGGAAAGTTTTCTCTATGCCTACTTTCTGCAGGGTTTATTTTTTATCATAAATGGGTCTTGAATTTTGTCAAAAGCTTTCTCTGCATCTATTGACATGACCATATGGTTTTTCTCCTTCAGTTTGTTAATATGGTGTATCACATTGATTGATTTGCGTATATTGAAGAATCTTTGCATTCCTGGAATAAACCCCACTTGATCATGGTGTATGATCCTCTAAATGTGCTCTTGGATTCTGTTTGCTAGTATTTTGTTGAGGATTTTTGCATCTATATTCAACAGTGATATTGGCCTGTAGTTTTCTTTCTTTGTGACATCTTTGTCTGGTTTTGGTATCAGGGTTTGGTGGCCTTGCAGAATGAGTTTGGGAGTGTTCCTCCCTCTGGTATATTTTGGAAGAGTTTGTGAAGGATAGGTGTTAGCTCTTCTCTAAATGTTTGATAGAATCTGCCTGTGAAGCCCTCTGGTCCTGGGCTTTTGTTTGTTGGAAGATTTTTAATCACAGTTTCAATTTCAGTGCTTGTGATTGGTCTGTTCATATTTTCTATTTCTTCCTGATTCAGTCTTGGCAGGTTGTGCATTTCTAAGAATTTGTCCATTTCTTCCAGGTTGTCCATTTTATTGGCATAGAGTTGCTTGTAGTAATCTCTCATGATGTTTTGTATTTCTGCAGTGTCAGTTGTTACTTCTCCTTTTTCATTTCTAATTCTATTGATTTGAGTCCTCTCCCTTTTTTTTCTTGATGAATCTGGCTAATGGTTTATCAATTTTGTTTATCTTCTCAAGAAACCAGCCTTTAGTTTTGTTGATCTTTGCTATCATTTCCTTCATTTCTTTTTCATTTATTTCTGATCTGATCTTTTTGATTTCTTTCCTTCTGCTAACTTTGGAGTGTTTTTTTTCTTCTTTCTCTAATTGCTTTAGGTGCAAGGTTAGGTTGTTTATATGAGATGTTTCCTGTTTCTTAAGGTAGGATTGTATTGCTGTAAACTCCCTCTTAGAAATGCTTTTGCTGCATCCCATAGGTTTTGGGTCATCGTGTCTCCATTGTCATTTGTTTCTAGGTATTTTTTGATTTCCTCTTTGATTTCTTCAGTGATCACTTCGTTATTAAGTAGTATATTGTTTAGCCTCCACGTGTTTTTATTTTTACAGATCTTTTCCTGTAATTGATATCTAGTCTCATAGCGTTGTGGTCCGAAAAGATACTTGATACAATTTCAATTTTCTTAAATTTACTAAGGCTTGATTTGTGCCTCAAGATATTATCTATCCTGGAGAGTGTTCCATGAGCACTTGAGAAAAATGTGTATTCTGTTGTCTTTGGATGGAATGTCCTATAAATATCAATTAAGTTCATCTTGTTTAATGTATCATTTAAAGCTTGTGTTTCCTTATTCATTTTCATTTTGGATGATCTGTCCATTGGTGAAAGTGGGGTGTGAAAAGTCCCCTACTATGAATGTGTTACTGTCAGTTTCCCCTTTTATGGCTGTTAGTATTTGCCTTATGTATTGAGGTGCTCCTATGTTGGGTGCATAAATATTTACAATTGTTATATCTTCTTCTTGGATTGATCCCTTGATCATTATGTAGTGTCCTTCTTTGTCTCTTCTAATAGTCTTTATTTTAAAGTCTATTTTGTCTGATATGAGAATTGCTACTCCAGCTTTCTTTTGGTTTCCATTTGCATGGAATATCTTTTTCCGTACCCTCACTTTAAGTCTGTATGTGTCTCTAGGTCTGAAGTGGGTCTCTTGTAGACAGCCTATATATGGGTCTTGTTTTTGTATCCATTCAGCCAGTCTGTGTCTTTTGGTGGGAGCCTTTAATCCATTCACATTTAAGGTAATTATCAATATGTATGTTCCTATTCCCATTTTCTTAATTGTTTTGGGTTTGTTATTGTAGGTCTTTTCCTTCTCTTGTGTTTCTTGCCTAGAGAAGATCCTTCAGCATTTGTTGTAAAGCTGGTTTGGTGGCGCTGAGCTCTCTCAGGTTTTTCTTGTCTGTAAAGGTTTTAATTTCTCCATCAAATCTGAATGAGATCCTTGCTGGGTAGAGTAATCTTGGTTGTAGGTGTTTCTCCTTCATCACTTTAAATATGTCCTGCCAGTCCCTTCTGGCTTGCAGAGTTTCTGCTGAAAGATCATCTGTTAACCTTATGGGGATTCCCTTGTGTGTTATTTGTTGTTTTTACCTTGCTGCTTTTAATATGTTTTCTTTGTATTTAATTTTTGACAGTTTGATTAATATGTGTCTTGGCATGTTTCTCCTTGGATTTATCCTGTATGGGACTCTCTGTGCTTCCTGGACTTGATTAACTATTTCCTTTCCCATATTAGGGAAGTTTTCAACTATAATCTCTTCAAATATTTTCTCAGTCCCTTTCTTTTTCTCTTCTTCTTCTGGAACCCCTATAATTTGAATGTTGGTGCGTTTAATGTTGTCCCAGAGGTCTCTGAGACTGTCCTCAGTTCTTTTCATTCTTTTTTCTTTATTCTGCTCTGCAGTAGTTTTTTCCACTATTTTATCTTCCTGGTCACTTATCCGTTCTTCTGCCTTGGTTATTCTGCTATTGATCCCTTCTAGAGTATTTTTAATTTCATTTATTGTGTTGTTCATCATTGCTTGTTTCATCTTTAGTTCTTCTAGGTCCTTGTTAAATGTTTCTTGCATTTTCTCTATTCTATTTCCAAGATTTTGGATCATCTTTACTATCATTAATCTGAATTCTTTTTCAGGTAGACTGCCTATTTCCTCTTCATTTGTTAGGTCTGGTGGGTTTTTATCTTGCTCCTTCATCTGCTGTGTGTTTTTCTGTCTTCTCATTTTGCTTATCTTACTGTGTTTGGGGTCTCCTTTTTGCAGGCTGCAGGTTTGTAGTTCCCGTTGTTTTTGGTGTCTGTCCCCAGTGGCTAAGTTGGTTCAGTAGGTTGTGTAGGCTTTCTGGTGGAGGGGACTAGTGCCTGTGTTCTGGTGGATGAGGCTGGATCTTGTCTTTCTGGTGGGCAGGTCCACGTCTGGTGGTGTGTTTTGTGGTATCTGTGGACTTATTATGATTTTAGGCAGCCTCTCTGCTAATGGGTGGGGTTGTGTTCCTGTCTTGCTAGTTGTTTGGCATAGGGTGTCCAGCACTGTAGCTTCCTGGTCGTTGAGTAAAGCTGGGTGTTGGTGTTGAGATGGAGATCTCTGGGAGAGCTTTTGCCATTTGATATTATGCAGAGCTGGGAGGTCTCTGGTGGACCAATGTCCTGAACTGTGCTCTCCCATCTCAGAGGCACAGGCCTGACAGCCGGCCAGAGCATCAAGACCCTGTCAGCCACACGGCTCAGAAGAAGAGTGAGAAAGAAAGAAAGAAAGGAAGAGAGGGAGGGAGGGAAGGAGGAAGGAAGGAAGGAAGGAAGGAAGGAAAAAAACCAAGTTATTAAAATAAAAAATTAAAAAATTATTAAAAATAAAAAGTAATAAAAAAGAAAAATAAATAAATAAAAAAGGAAGAAGATAGCAACCAGACCAATAAACCAATCCACCAATGATAACAAGAGCTAAAAACTGTACTAACAACAAACAAACAAACAAAAAAAAGGACAGACAGAACCCTAGGACAAATGGTAAAAGCAAAGCTTTACAGACAAAATCATACAAAGAAGCATACACATACACACTCACAAAAAAAGAAAAAGGAAAAAAATATATACATTAAAAAAAAGAGGAAGAGAACAACCAAATTAATAAACACATCTACCAATGATAATAAACTCTAACTACTAAACTAAGATAAACATAAAACCAGAAATCAGTCAGTCGCATACAGCAAACCCCAAGTCTACAGTTGCTCCTAAAGTCCACCGCCTCAATTTTGGGATGATTCGCTGTCTATTCGGGTATTCCAGAGATGCAGGGTACATTAAGTTGATTGTGGAGATTTAATCTGCTGCCCCTGAGGCTGCTGGGAGAAATTTCCCTTTCTCTTCTTTGTTCTCACAGCTCCTGGGGTTCAGCTTTGGATTTGGTCCTGCCTGTGTGTGTAGGTCGCCTTAGAGCATCTGTTCCCCACCCAGACAGGATGAGGTTAAATTAGCAGCTGCTTCGGGGGCTCTGGCTCACTCAGGCGGGGGGGGAGGGAGGGGTACGGAATGTGGGGCGAGCCTGTGGCAGCAGAGGCCAGCGTGACATTGCACCAGCCTGAGGCGCGCCGTGCGTTCTCCCGGGGAAGTTGTCTCTGGATCACCAGACCCTGGCAGTGGTGGGCTGCACAGGCTCCCAGAAGGTGAGGTGTGAGTAGTGACCTGTGCTTGCATACAGGCTTCTTGGTGGCTGCAGCAGCAGCCTTAGCATCTCATGCCCGTCTCTAGTGTCTGCGCTGATAGCCGTGGCTCGCGCCTGTCTCTGGAGCTCGTTGAGGCGGTGCTCTGAATCCCCTCTCCTCGGGCACCCCGAAATAATAGTCTCTTGCCTCTTGGACAGTTCCAGCCTTTTTCCCGGACTCCCTCTCGGCTAGCTGTGGTGCACTAGCCCCCTTCACGCTGTGTTCACGTAGCCAACCCCAGTCCTCTCCCTGGCGTCTGGCCTCAGAAGCCTGAGCCTCAGCTCCCAGCCCCTGCCCATCCTGGTGGGTGAGCAGACAAGCCCCTCAGGCTGGTGAGCGCTGGTCGGCACCGATCCTCTGTGCTGGAATCTCTCCGCTTTGCCCTCTGCACCCCTGTTGCTGCACTCTCCTCCGTGGTTCTGAAGCTTCACCCCTTCGCCACCCTGTCTCCGCCGGCGAAGGGGCTTCCTAGTGTGTGGAAACTTTTCCTCCTTCAAAGCTCCCTCCCAGAGGTGCAGGTCCCATCCCTATTCTTTTGTCTCTGTTTTTTCTTTTTCTTTTTCCCTACCCAGGTACGTGGAGAGCTTCTTGCCTTTTGGGAAGTTTGAGGTCTTCTGCCAGTGTTCAGTAAGTGTTCTGTAGGAGTTGTTCCACATGCAGATGTATTTCTGATGTATTTGTGGGGAGGAAGGTGATCTCCACGTCTTACTCTTCCACCATCTTGAAGGTCTCCCCTAGGATCGTTTTTTATATTTGTTTATTTAATCTTTATTAGCCAAAGGTTGTCCAGAAGCTGTAAGGGAGTGAATTACCCATGAAGTTTGGAGGTGTGTTTAAATCTTTCCTTATAACTTCAGGTTGAGGAGAGGGTTTGAGCATTGTAAGTACTTTGGGCTGCTTATGATTCTAACATTTGTTTCTAGGCAGCCTTTAAAACCCAGCCACAAGTTGTTCCCATTCTCTGGCCTGTAGGCCGAGTAAGTCCTAGATTTCCGTAGCTGGAGGATACCACCGAGATCATCTGGTCAAAACCATTTATTTTACAGGTAGGGAAACTGAAGTCCAAAGAGGGGAAGTTATTAAGCTGCTGGAGTCTTAAGTTATTTCTCTTAGGATGTGTTTGCTTTTCAGTGGAAGTCACTTAATACAAATTCTTTAAGAACCAAGGGAAAGGATTTTTATTAATGGAGTTTCATAAACTGTCAGATGGTGGGGAGCTATTCCTGGACAGGGAAGCTCTTCAAGTAGGTGCCTATTTCTTCTACTGTTCCTCCTTATTGGTACTAACTCCTCCACTGCTAGGGAGTAAGACTCTTTAAAATTAAAGAAGCTTCATTCCACATAATACCTGAGTATGCATATTTCAGGAAAACACTTAAGCACAGTGCCTGGCATGAAGTAGGTGCTAAAAATGTGTACTTAAAGCATATATCAAAATGGTTTCGGGCTTACCTGGTGGCACAGTGGTTAAGAATCCGCCTGCCAATGCAGGGGACACCGGTTGGAGCCCTGGGCCGGGAAGATCCCATATGCCGTGGAGCAGCTAAGCCCTTGCGCCACAGCTACTGAGACAGTGCTCTAGAGCCTGCGAGCCACAACTGAAGCCCTCGTGCCACAACTACTGAAGCTTGCACGCCTAGAGCCCGTGCTCCGCAGCAAGAGAAGCCACCGCAATGAGAAGCCTGTACACCACAACGAAGAGTAGCCCCTGCTCGCCGCAACTAGAGAAAGCCCGCGTGCAGCAACGAAGACCTGATGCAGCCAAAAAACAAATAAATAAATTTATTTTAAAAAATGGTTTTAAATATTTTAATGTAATGAAAAGTAACATTCTATTGAAGAAAGAACATTTTAATTGAGTCCAGATTCCCAACCCTAATAATAGTGTATCCAAGCATGACTGATGATAGCTGAGTTGTCAGTATTCTGAAATTGTGTAATTAACATTCATCCTCATGAGGGTTTTGTGTCTATTCTGAAGTATCTGACTAATCTTTTGCTGATTCTTGGTAGGGGTTGAGATGAGAAAGGAATCCTAGATTTTTAGCGTTAGATGACTTCTTAGAGGTCATCTAGGCCAAATGGTTATCGAAAGCTTGCTTGATTTCTCTTTGCAGTAAACCTGCCAAATTGTTAACCAGGTTTTGCTTAAGGCACTTCCAAGATAGGGTGGCTCCTCATTTCATGAGGTGATCCAGTCATCTTTGAACAGACTTATGAGAAAGTTATACCTTTAAAAATTAGTTCTTATCTTTAGCAATATTATTAATCCCTTAAAATTTCTACCCATTGATGGTAGTTCTGATCTCTGCAATCAGGATAAGAGATTCCTCTTCCACAAGACTGCAATTCACGAGTCTGTTTTTTTCCAAGCTTGGAGGATGTATCGTTAACATTATTCCTGCTTCTAAGGGAAGATGAAGATTCCTAGTTAGGCTGATTTGACGGTAATTTTTCTTCCCAAGTATGTTTTATTTACCTTTTATAATATTTTGTGCTTAAAGATTTTCAAAGTAGTAGCTAATAAACACATTTAGTTTCCTTCCTAGTCTTTTGACTTTTCAAAATCTTATTCCCCCAAATTCAAACCCCACCAAAAACTGCGTTTTGGATTATTTCTTTATGGGAGAACAACTGTGGTCACAACAGAGAAAATTCTAAAGGTCTAAAATTAATAACTGGTCTTTGGATAATTCCACTTTTCAGTCCAAAATAAGTGAATAAATAGACAAGGATAGAGTGTATCACTTCTCTGCTTAAAAAGATACAGTTAGTTGCGAATGTCTTCCATTTATGTCTAAATGTTACTGAACGTAGTGTTACTCACAGTGTGATCCACAAATGGGCATCATCAGCATTACCTAGGAGCTTATTGGAAATGAATTCCCAGGCCTCACCCAGACCTACTGGATCAGAATCTCTGGTCTCCCAAATCTGTACTCTGGTAACTTCAGGGGATTCTTATGCACACTAAAATTTGAGATGCATTGGTGTAAACTTCTTAGACTGACATTCAACATCTACTGAAATGCCCAAACAACCTTTCTTTTTTTTTTTTTAACCTAAGAGGAGGCAGATTTTATTTTATTTATTTTTTAAAATAAATTTATTTATTTTATTTATTTATTTTTGGCTGTGTTGGGTCTTCACTGCTGTGTGTGGGCTTTCCCTAGTTGTGGCAAGTGGGGGCTACTCTTCGTTGCGGTATGTGGGCTTCTCATTGTGGTGCCTTCTCTTTTTGCAGAGCACGGGCTCTAGGTGCACGGACTTCTGTAGTTGTGGCTCACAGGCTCAGTAGTTGTGGCACGTGGGCTCTAGAGCGCAGGCTCAGTAGTTGTGGCGCACAGGTTTTGTTGTTCTGCGGCATGTGGGATCTTCCTGGACCAGGGCTCGAACCCGTGTCCCCAGCATTGGCAGGCGTTTTCCTAATCACTGAGCCACCAGGGAAGCAGTAAATTTAGCTCTTTCTTCCATCACCTCATAACCCAGGATAATAGGTGTAGAAGGTCTATCTTCCAAATTCACTGTTTCAGGATTTTGTTCTTCACTTTCTCTTGGTCTAGCAGAATACTCAATGGAAGAATCTGCACCTGTAAATTTAGTCCTAATGAGGGGACTGCTACAGACAGATGAAGTGCTTTCCATTTGATCAGGTACAATATTTGAGTCTTCTAACTGGCCTTTGGAAGAGTTTGAGCTTGTTGAGATACTCCCAAAAGAAGAACTTCTTTGGCTTCTGTTGGTTGCAAAACTGGAAACAGAGTTCCCTATTGGCAAAGTAACTGGGACATAAGGAGTTGCCATCTTCTTTTGGCTTTTGCAACAAACCTGCACACTTCTGAGTTCAAACAATTAGAGAAGAAGTAATATGCAATCCATTATTTTCTTCTTAGGAATTCACTACCTTAGTCCGCTCCGCGATCCAGCTCGGGCGCGCTTCCCTGGGACGGTTAAATCCGACCCTCCTTAACCGCAGCTTTCCGTCTCCACCCACCACACCGAGAGGCCTCACGTGACCCCCCTTCCAGAAAACAGCTGCTCCCTGCCTCTGCCCGCCTCTGCCCGGGCCGCAGGGCCCAGGATCCAAACAACCTTTCTTGTTCTCTCTTTATTATCTACTCTTCAGGTTTGCCCAAATCCAAATACTTGATATTCCTTCATAGATCCTTAACTTACTTTACTACTAATTTTTGCTCACACCATTCACTCAGTTATAAATGTCCTTACTGCCTTTTGTTTTCTTAAGGCCCAGTTCAAATGTGGCCTGTCCTATAAAGACATCAGGAAGTCCCCAACTATAAGTGGTTCCTTTTTCTAAAACTTTCATAGCAATGCAATTTGCATCTCCCTGCACATTACATTCTTCTCTAAATTAGAGTTGTTACTTATTTGTTCTCCAAACCTCCATTTACCTCCCTATTCCACCCTGACCATAAATTTTTAAGGAGAGCTCTCTTTTTTAATTTTTCCGTAAGCATGTAGTCAGGGATCAGGGAGTTTGTTGAGCAATGACATAATCTGCTGTCAATGGAAAAGCAAAATACTCAGAATTTAGAGATCTGGGTTCTGGTCCAGTCTCTGCCATCAGTCAGTTTGATTTCTGTGAGTCTTCATCTCCCAGGAAGTCAGTGTTCTCGTCAGTAAAGTAAAAGGGTTGGACTAGCTGGTTGTTTTCCAAACAGTGGTCTATAGATGAACGTCAGTCAGTGTGTGATGAAGTTTTCAGCAATTGAGGATGAAATGAGAAAAAAGAAAAATGTAGTGAGTTTTTAATGAGGCTAAATTTATTTAATTTTTAAGTTCCAAGTTTACGTCCTTCCCATATTTTTGGTATTAAAATATAACATTATGAAATGGTGCTGATAATTAGTGGTAGTAGCTATTTTAAGTGTCTTTATTTTGTTAAAGCAAATGACTATGAAAAAATGAGCAATCCTATTTTGGTGCCCTCAGTATTTATTGTTTTTAAAACGTTACTGTAAGTATGTGAATCACTGGCTCAGATGCTCTCCAAGTTTCCTCCCAGGGTTGACACTCTACAGTCTGTGAATTGTAGTTGGATCAGGTTTGGACACGAAACCCCTATGGAGAACCCAGGTGCTACAGCAACTGAAGTTTGGAATTCTACAAGAGACTGGCTGCCTTTGTCTCTGTGGTCCACTGTTGAATCAGTACTTCAGGATGGTGGCAAGGACATGTGGCTGCCAGTAACCCTGCTCTGGGGGGAGATAGAAAGCTGGCCCTAATGCTCTGGCCTCTTTTAAGATCCTCAGAAAAGCTCTGAAAAACTACATAATTGAACTAAAATGTAGATTTTAATAACCTCCCCCCTCCCCAACCTTGAAAAGTTTTTAGTTCACACTTGACAGGGCAGTAAGGAACTTAACAGGTATAAGTTAAGGAAGTGGTGTCAGTTAATAGTAAGGAGCAATTTTTCTAAAAAGATGTATGTTTTCAGATATAGAACTGAGTTCTATTGCAGTAATGAAAGGACCATTTAAGAAAAGCTTATCAAACTGTCCTCAGAATTGCATCATTCTATTTGCATTTCAGTCTTTATATCCATTCCAGTCCCCCAAGCACTGAGCCTGGCTGCTTTAGTGTTCAAGCAGACTTACTCAAGAGGCTTTCTGTATCTAATTTTACAGTAGCATATCTCTCGATTATTAACACATTAAAGGCAATATACTTCTAACTTAGAAATGTGATACTAATTGGCTTTGGGATATTTTATTTAAAAAATATTTTCCAAATGGGTCTATGAATTGTTCACTTTCTTTATTCAGGACTAAAGAAAACATTAATTCTGCCAGGAAAAGTTTGTCCAGCAGGGCAGAAATATTAGCATCTTGGAATTTACCTGTCAATCTTATATTTTCATGTCTTTTGCCTAGAAACAAGCCTACAAGCTAATTGACTTCTGTTCCTTTCCTCTTGGCCTCTCATTTTTCTGAACATAGAGACTCAAATTAAAACAAAGATAAAATTCCAGGGGAAACTGGCATTGATCAAGATTTGGATTAAATTAAATTAAGTGCTTTTTATTGAACTCAGCAGTATTAGTTATTAAAACCAGAAGGCTTTACCCTGGCTAGTGTAAAAAAAGAAAACAATGACTCATACCGCAGCACAGATTTTATTGGGAACTTAAAGCACTCATTTTCTCTTATTTAATTAAAACTTTTGCAGACAAACATGTAAACAAGATCAGGAGTTGGAAAGCAGTGAGGAGTCACTGTTTCTGGGCTCTGGTGCTTTGTGGGTTCTAGCTTTCAATTACAGGAAATTTAGGGAAAAAATCTTGGAAGAAAATAGGAAGACATAGTAGGATTTTCTTTTCTGGAGAGCATAAGTCAGACGAGTTGCCAAAGTGCTCCCTTATTTTTGTAGTGACTCGGAACTATGTATATAGGGAGAGGGGAGAAGGCAGCAACATAGTGTAGCATAAAGAGCATTAGCCAGGAAGTTAAACCCCCAAATCCTAGCTTTAGGTTCACTACTTAAAGGCTGGTTGGACTTGGGTAAGACACTTAACCTCTCTGCTCCTGTTTTCTCATCTGTAAAATAAGGGGCTAGATTGGATAGTCCCTAAAGGCCCTGCTCTCATTCTGTCACCTATTTCTATGTTTTGTTTTGTGCTTTGGGTGACCACCATGACCTACACTGAATATAGCAATTAACCCAGGCTGGCCCAGGCCAAATCTGGCCTGCCATCTATTATTATTATTTTTTAAAATTAACTAAAAAAGTCCATACTTTATTCAGATTTCCTTAGTTTTTACATATGTTCTTTTTCTGTTCAGGATCTCACCCAGGATACCATATTACATTTAGTTATCATGCCTTTTTAGGCTCCTCTTGATTGTGACAGTTTCTCAGACTTCTCTTTGTTTTTGGTAACCTTGACAGTTTTAAGGAGAACTGTCATATTTTATAGAATGTCTCTGTATTGGGATTCGCCTCATGTCTTTCTCATGACTAGACTTAGGCTACCAGTTTGGGAAAGAAAACCACAGAGATAAAGTGCCATATTATCATTGCAGCATATGAAGACTACATACTGTCAACATGACTTATCACTGTTGATGTGGACCTTGATCACCTGGCTGAAGTAGTGTTTGTCAGATTTCTCCACTATAAAGTTACTCTTTTTCCTCCTCTTTCCATAATATACGTTTTGGAAGGAAGTCCTTATGTGCAGCCCACAGCTGACTGGGGAGTTTTAATCCACCTTCTTGAAGATGGAATATCTGCATAAATTATTTGTATTCTTCTGCATGAGAGATTCATTTCTTCTCCCTCATTTATTTATTCATTTATTAATATCAGTATGGACTCATGGATATTTATTTTATTCTTTTGATTATAATTCAATATTGCTTTATTTCATTGCTCAAATTGTTCCAGCTTTGGCCATTGCGAGCTCTTTCAGTTGGCTCCCATATCCCTTTGACATATTCTGTGGTTGAGTTTGGGTTGCTGTTACTGTTGTTGAACACTTCCTTTTGCCACCTGTTTTTGTAAATAAAATTTTAATGTAACACAGCCACACTCTTCTTTGACACATTCTCTGTGGCTGCTTTTGCATGACAAACGCAGGGCTATGTCAGTGCAATAGAGACTCTATGGCTTGCAAAACCTAAAATAGTTACTATCTGACCCTTTACAGAAAGGTTTTCTGACTCTTGATTTAAACCATTCTCTATGTTTTCCATTGATGCATTATAGCTGTAACTTGATGGAGTATAATTTCCAGCATTTTCAGATTTAACTTCATGTTATGTTTTTTTACTCAGAACATGATCTTGACCCTGAAGTTTAATCACTAATGGTATCATCAACAAGCCTTCACTAAACACTCATGAGTTTGGGTAGCTATGTTCCTTTGGCTATGACTGTTTCCTTACCAGGGTACTTGACTAGTTGCAAGGTGCCTTTTCTGTCAGCAGTTTTTTCATTGAAAGGAAAAATTTAAATACCGAGTCTATTGTGTCTTTATTCCTTTTACTAACTTGGACTAAAAGAATTCATATAACCAAGGTCTGAGTTATTTAAATGGCTACGTCTTTGAGAAATTCCTTGATGATAGCACTAGCTCTGCCCCCATGGAAGCAGACAGGTAGAGAATTTGATGTGAAGTGAAGAATGTTGAGTTTCATACAAGTTCATCAAGCTTATTTCATTGGTAAATTTACTCAAATTGGAACCAAAGGTTTCAGTAGTGAAATATGAGTACACTAGCTCACTTCTCTTAAGTGTTCTCTAAGCCATGTGTTCTGACCTATAGTGAGAGAAAATAAATCATCAGGCTCCATAGTGGTGTCATATGTCTCAACATCTGGATTTAGACATAAATCTTATTTCAATATGTTTTTCACACTCCAATATCATCATCTCACCAAATTAGTAAAGTTGTCAATAGAGGGTGATTAGAGAAATGGGGTGATTTATTTCAAATAATAAGTATATTAAAGTCCCAATGGGGCTTCCCTGGTGGCGCAGTGGTTGGGAGTCCGCCTGCCGATGCAGGGGACACGGGTTCGTGCCCCAGTCCGGGAAGATCCCACATGCCGCGGAGCGGCTGGGCCCGTGAGCCATGGCCGCTGAGCCTGTGCGTTCGGAGCCTGTGCTCCACAACGGGAGAGGCCACAACAGTGAGAGGCCCGCGTACTGCAAAAAAAAAAAAAAAAAGTCCCAATGAAGCAACATTAGTGTCATAAATTCGAATTTAAGTTAAACTGTGTAATAACACAGATATGAGTGGAGTGGACGAGGATAATACTCACATGCTTTCTCTGGTGTATTGAGACTGATATCCTATATAACACCATGCACACAGGGGACAGGATTTGACCCACATTATAGCCTGATTCAGATTATAGCATAGTGGTGCTTTATAATAGAATTTTACTATAAAAATAAAAATAATGGACTGAGAAAGTTAAAATTCTCCCAGGTACATTAAGCTTAGCGCGTAATATAAAGTCCTATTTCTTTTTCCTTTCACTGCCAATCTTTTCAAATATGTAGTCTGTCCCATAGCCTCCACTTTCAATTCACACTCTCATTAGTTCTCTGAAATCTGCCTTTTTCTCTGATCACTTGCCTGAACCATAACACTTGAAGATCACTATGACCTCCTAATTGCCAATTACAATTGTTTTTTCCCCAGCCTTAGTTTCCTTGATTTGCATGCAAATTTGAGAATGTTTTGCACCTCTGAATATGTGTGCGGGGTTTTTTTTGTTTGTTTTGTTTGTAAAATCTAGTTCTTAGCCATTAGCTTTTGTCACTCTATGCAATTTTTGTTGCTGATTTTGTTCCCTACTTGGCTCATAGCAGATGGTGGTCAAATCTAAATCTCCAGCTTGATTTTTTCCTGGATAATCATCTCCATCAAACATTTTCATGTGGTGTCTTGAGTTGTCTTAAGTTCAGTGTATCTTTGACCTGCTGTGCCCTTTGGGCAGAATGGAAAGAGAGAAAGAACTTGTCCTTTGATAATGATTAATGAGTTTACAAGGTTGGAGTCTCTTTAGTATCCTCTGGTGTCCAGGAGGTGTTACTACAGCCTTATATGCACTGTGAAAGGGTAGAACACATCTTTTGCATGAGTGGACCTCTTATTGTAGTATGGTAGTCTGGATACTAGGTATCTTTATCTGGCCTTTCAAATAGTGCATGCATGACTATCAAGGGGGAAGTACTGAAATTCAAGGCGCAAATCCTTATGTACTCCTGAGAAGTGATGGGGAATTTCTGGAAGGCTGAGTGATCTGGTTCAATTGTTGGGTATGGGAAAAATGATTTGAGGTCTAGCATCCAGAACAGTTTAGAGCTAAACAAAGGAGGATCTATGTTTCCATAGATGTGAGACCAAGGTATGATGGTTATTTACAGTCATGTTCATGCCCTTCTTACAAGAAGCTTTCATAGGCAGATAGTGCTGGCCAAAAGCACATGAAGAAATCTGTGGTCTTCTTTCATGTCTTCTACATCTAGAATTCTCCTCTGGGTTCAGCAAAAACTAGATGAGCTTTCCATCAGGAAGATATTTGAAGGCTATCACGGGGCGGGGGGGGGGAAAGCACTAAAAATTTTCTCATTTAATTTAGCAAAACTAAAGAAATAAAACAAAAATTTCATAAAGTACCTAAAAGGAGAGTCTTTGGATGGCAGTATGTTTGTCTGTACTCCCTTAACCCAAATTACAGCTTTCTCTGTTCTTCTGGCCTGTGGTGAAATATATCCAACTAAGTGCTGGCTTGACCTTCTGACATCAGGATAAAGACCTTGTTATATTTCAGCAGAATTAAACTCCTGTGCAGTTTAGTACCTGCAGGAAGGAATAGACCTCAGGAAGGAATGATTTGAACATGGCTAGTGGGAGTATTTTTCTTGTTGTATTAGAAATAAACCAGTGCTCCTGATGGAAGGGAAAGGTCACTGTGCTGTGGGATGTGCCTTCTGTGAGATGAGGCTCTGACCACCAACGACACTTGTGCTTTTCATTACGACAGAGGTGTTAACCACATCGTGCTGGCTGTGCTCCAGCCCACGCCATTGCAGCCTTCTGCTTCTGCAGCCTTCCTTGTCTTCGCCTCAGTTGGCTGTAGAATTCTTCACTTCCTGTCCTAAACTTTTGTGAGGTGTCATGGCTGTGAAACAGCTGCCATGTTGCAGGCCAGATGTCGCTGCACTTTAGTGTGCCTGAAATGTTCCTCCTATGAAATATTAGATAGTTTAAAAATCTGTTTTGAAGGTTTGTAAAACACTTAGGATAACTTAAGATAAGAGGGCTATTTGTATATTATTAAATTGTCCGTGAAAAATATGCCAAAGTATAACATACAAAGGGTGGAAATACTGTAGTCCCTCAGTCTCTTGATTGTGAAGATAAGTTGACAGCTATTTTGAGGGGAACAAGTAGGTATAATCCAATTAAGACTTTCAAAAATCTATAGCAAGGATTCTAATCAAAGACCTTTAAAATATAGTCATTGCATGGTATTTGGAGTGACAAGGGTCTGTTTAGACTGAAGAAGGGACTTTATTTAGGAACAGGAAACAAAAGGAAGGAATAATGTATACTTATGTTATTTAAAAAATTGTTTTATTGAGGTATAATTTGCACCGAGTGAAGGACAAAGATCTTAAGAGAGCAAGTTTGATCAGTTTTCACAAATGCATACCCTTAAGTAACCCCATCTGTATCAGCACCCAGCAATTTCCATCACCCCAAGATAGTTTCCTTATACCCTTCGCCAGTCACTGCTCATACTGTCCCACCCTCAAACAACCTCTGGTCTGATTTCTCTCACCATAGATTGAGTTTGACTTTTTAGGACTCCATATAAATAGACTTATGCAGCATGTACTTTTTTGCATCTGGCTCCTTTCAGTCAGCATAACGTTTTTGAGATTCATCCACGTTGTTGTTTGTATCAGTGATTTGTCTCTTTCTTTTGCTGCTGAGTACTTCATTATACGAATATACTACAGTTTGTTTATCCATTATCCTGTTGACGGCTATCTGGATTCTTTCCAGTCTTTGGCTACTATGAATAAAGTTTCCACGGACATTCTTCTGGAAGGCTTATTTTAGACATACATTTTCATTTTTCTCATATAACTATCTAGGAGTGGAATTCTTGAGTCAAGTGGTAGATAAATGTATGTTTCATGCTTTAAGAAACCGTTGAACTATTTTCCAAAGAGTTTCTACCATTTTATACTCCCACCAATAATGTACAAGATTTCTGGTTGTTCCACATTCGCTCCAACATTAATTCTTTCTCATTTTATCAATTCTAGTCGATGTGGAGTGGTACCTCATTTTTTAAAACTTTTTATTTTCAAATAAGTTTGGATTTATAGAAGTTTCAAAACTTCCGTAAGTTTGGCTTCGGAAGTTCCTATAAACCCTTCACTTAGCATCCCTTAATGTTAACATCTTACATCTCCCTGATACCTTGATCAAAACTAAGAGATTAAAGTATAATGTTATGTCAATTATACTTCAATAAAAAATTAAGAGATTACACTGTTACAGTACTATTAATTGATCTACAGATTTTATTTGGATTTCCTCAGTTTTTCCACTATTGTCATTTTGTTGTTGTTGTTCTAGGATCCAATCCAGGATACCATATTGCATTTAATCTCATCATGGTTTCGATTTAAACTTTTCTGGTGACTAATGATGATCGTTTTCTTGATGTGTTTATTGGCCATTTGTAGATTTTCTTTTGTAAAGTGTCCAGGTGTCTTGTATTTTTTGAGGGAGGATTATTTGCCTTTTTATTATGGATTTTTTAGAAAAATATTTTATTTATTTATTTATTTGGTTGTACCGGGTGTTAGTTGCAGCAGGTGGGCTCCTTAGTTGCAGTATGTGTGATCTTTAGTTGCAGCTGGTGGGCTCCTTGGTTGCAGCTGTCGGGCTCCTTAGTTGCGGTATATGTACTCCTTAGTTGTGACACGTGTGCTCCTTAGTTGTGGCTCACCGGCTCCTTAGTTATGGCATGCAAACTCTTAGTTGCAGCATGTATGTAGGATCTAGTTCCCTGACCAGGGATTGAACCTGAGCCCCCTGCATTGGAAGCTCAGTCTTAACCACTGTGCCACCAGGGAAGTCCCTATCATGGATTTTTTTAAGGACTCTTTATTTGTTCTGAATATGGGTCTGTTGTCAGATATACATGTTGTGAATATTTTTTTCCAGTCTATGGCTTGTGTATTTATTTTCTTAATGGTGTCTCTCGATGAGTAGAAGTGAATATTTATCTTAAGAGGGAAGTATGTTAGAGTTTCTATGGATCAGAAAAAAGACTTAGATTTAATATTTTAAAAATTAATCTGGAAAGAACATACAGTGACTTCTTCAAAGATATTGGTTGAACTAAGTTTTTCTGGACATTGAGATATAAACCTGAAGGGGAATATTTTAGGAACGGGCCTAATAATAATAATAGCAATAGTAATTGCTAGTACTTGTTGGGTGCTTACTATGTAGCAGACCCTTTGCTTATTGCCTTATAGGTATTATTTCATTTTATTCTAACAACAATCCTATGATTATCTGCATTTAAAGGCAAGGAAGCCAAGGCTTAAAGAAGTTAAATAATTTGTTCAAATTACAGTTAGAAAATGGTGAATTCAGGTAGTCTGACTCCAGAGCCTGCAGGCTTAATTTCTATACTATCCGGACAGAAAGAAAGAAAATCTGTGAACTTCAGTGTGTGTGGCTATGGTCATAGAAGCCAAGTAATACTGCTTCCTGATATCATCGCTGTGGCAAAAGGTGTATATTGATAATATTCTGTAAAACACTGTTTTATCCTTGGGTAAAATAGATGATGCCCTTCTACCTAGAGCACCATGTGTAATTTTTTTGGATACCAAACTTCAAAATGATGGAATCAGAAAGGTCGACTAAAATAATAGAGAGAGGAGGAGAATGTAGTGATGGAGATGTTCAAGGCCCAATTATGTAGATTGGAACTGATATATGCGGTGGAGAGGGAATATAACCAATATATAAAAGCATCCAGAGTATCAACAAAATGAGCATGGTCTTAGTCATTGAATCCCAGGACTGTAGCATAAGAAGGCTATCATTGAAGCTTCTTCAATGAATGGAATCTCAAGTAAAATAAAAGGAAGAGTGCTTTTATACAACTTACGGAACGTGTTAAGTGAAGGGGTAGCAAAGGGTGAAAATACGTTCAGAGGAAAGATTGAAAGGTTCAATGAATGACAGTTCCACGGATTATTTAGGGGAACCAGGCTGTGACAGAGAAGGGATGGGGCTTTGAAGCTGATGTCCAAGAGGACAACTATGTTCACTTTTAACAAATCTCAGTGTAAAACTTTAGGACATTCTGTATGCCTGAACAACTTGTCTTTTGAAGACAAGAATATGACTCTGTATTTTGGTGTATGGCTCAGATGCCCTAGCCCTCTTCATCCTTTAAGACTCAGCTTTAAAAACACCTCTTCTGTGAAGCCTTGCCCAACTTTTCCAGGAAATCAGTTCCTCCCTACACAGTGCTTCTTCTTCTTTTTTTTTGGCTGCACCACATAGCTTGTGGGATCTTAGTTCCCTGACCAGGGATCGAACCTAGGCCCCCAACATTGGAAGCATGGAGTCTTAACCACTGGCCCACCAGGAAGTCCCACGCCCTACTCAGTGCTTCTTGTAATTTTCTCTATTTAAGCACCAATTACAGTGCTAGGCAATCTTACAGCCTAAATTTTTACTGCTAAGTTGTTGGATGGCAAATCTTGAGGTCAAAGAGATCAAAATGGGGACAAAAAGGTATAATCGTCCAATGTATGTAGAACTAGAAAACTGAATATTAGTTAACTGTAATGATTCCCACCACAACTATTATCCCTATTGTGAACTAAGCCTCAGAGAATTTAAATAATTTGTCCAAGATCAAACAGCTGCAAAGAAGTATAGCCAGGATTGTAACTCTTTGCTGTCTAACTTCAAACCCCATGCTTTTAATCAGTACAATATGAAGAAGTTTTGACTCCTCTATCGCATTTTAATTTACTCCATACCTGGCTATCATGGAGAATACTTGTAGGGAAGAAGGATGTTACTCCTTTCCTTTAAGTCCTTTGTGCCTCCTTAACAGGCATCATTCTACTCTTTTCTTTTTTTTTTTAACATCTTTATTGGAGTATAATTGCTTTACAATGGTGTGTTAGTTTCTGCTTTATAACAAAGTGGATCAGTTATATATATATACGTATGTTCCCATATCTCTTTCCTCTTGTGTCTCCCTCCCTCCCACCCTCCCTATCCCACCCCTCTAGATGGTCACAAACCACCTAGCTGATCTCCCTGTGCTATGAGGCTACTTTCCACTAGCTATCTATTTTACGTTTGGTAGTGTATATATGTTCATGCCACTCTCTCACTTTGTCACAGCTTACCCTTCCCCCTCCCCATATCCTCAAGTCCGTTCTCTAGTAGGTCTGTGTCATTATTCCCGTCTTACCCCTAGTTTCTTCATGACATTTTTTTTATTATTATTATTTTTACTTTTTTTCTTAGATTCCATATATGTGTGTTAGCATATGGTATTTGTTTTTCTCTTTCTGACTTACTTCACTCTGTATGACAGACTCTGGGTCCATCCACCTCACTACAAATAACTCAATTTTGTTTCTTTTTATGGCTGAGTAATATTCCATTGTATATATGTGCCACATCTTCTTTATCCATTCATCTGTTGATGGACACTTAGGTTGCTTCCATGTCCTGGCTATTGTAAATAGAGCTGCAATGAACATTTTGGTACATGACTCTTTTTGAATTATGGTTTTCTCAGGGTATATGCCCAGTAGTGGGATTGCTGGGTCATATGGTAGTTCTATTTGTAGTTTTTTAAGGAACCTCCATACTGTTCTCCATAGTGGCTGTACCAGTTCACATTCGCACCAGCAGTGCAAGAGTGTTCCCTTTTTTCCACACCCTCTCCAACATTTATTGTTTCTAGATTTTTTGATGATGGCCATTCTGACTGGTGTGAGATGATATCTCATTGTAGTTTTGACTTGCATTTCTCTAATGATTAATGCTGTTGAGCATTCTTTCATGTGTTTGTTGGCAATCTGTATATCTTCTTTGGAGAAATGTCTATTTAGGTCTTCTGTCCATTTTTGGATTGGGTTGTTTGTTTTTTTGTTAGAACACACTAAATTTTGAATGAATGAATGAGCTAGTAGGCATTTGCAAAATGGGTAGACATTTGATAGATGAAGGCTAGGAAAGTCATTTCATGTTAGAGAAATGGTATGAGGAAAAAGTAGAGGTGGGAATATGCATGATCAATTGTGGAGATAGTGAGTAGACCAGTATGACTGAGGCACTGGGCTTGCGTTGGGAAATGGTAGTGCAAAATGGTTATGCTGGGGTTCATTGTGAAAAGTTCTGAAAAACAAACTGAGATGTTTTATTTGTATGTATAGATAATGTGAAGTGATGTCAGGTTTTAGAAGAATGGAATGTGTTTTTCCTGCCACAGGGACAGAATCCATTTTAGGCACGTCCCATGGAAGCTTAACAATCTGTGAAGTGTCCCTACTGCCAGAGCTCCAGAAGCTTGCCTTATTTTGGAATATAGATAAACAGATTTTAATTAATTTTCAGTTTTGAGCTGGAAGATAAATTTGACATACTGTTTAAACTACTACATGATGCTGTAAGTACTTTCGTGACAAGAACCATTGTTTAGCACATTGTCTAGCATTTAGTAGGAGCCAGAAAATATTGTATACAAACTATTTGTTGAGTGGAAACAAGTCCCAGAGAATTTGAGTGACTTACCTTAAGGCTACCTGACAGAGTAATTCCGAACTCTAGTCTTTTGGCAACTGTTCTTCATGGTTTCTTTACAGCAAGTAATTCAAGAGATTAACCACATAATCCAGACTCTAGACTTAGATTTTTTTCCCCCTTAAATGATTAACTATTAAAAATACAACAGTATTTGTTTTATTAGAGGTAAATAACTAAATGAAATATACTTTGGATTAAAATGGAATGGAATAGAACTGTAAGCACAACTTACTTTTCACTAGTTGACTGCTTGTTAGGATTATAAACTTACCTAGAATGCATAGTGAATTTTATATAAGATAACTTTTATCTTGGCCTCTGATTGGTTAGTTACTGGCAACATTGACATTAGAATGCCACATCTGTTTCTAGGTGCTTAAAAACTCTTTTCTTCTGATTCTTGACTTTCTTTTATTCCTTCTTATCAAGAAGAAATGCAGTCTATTTCCTTTGCTTTAAGGGAGCAGAGATTCAGTGACTTTACCCTAAAAACTGAGCCAGTAATCTGTTTGTCTCTATGAAATCCGTTTGTCTTGTGTTGGGAAATCTATTGAGTTCATAGAGAAAACTTATTCCATAGAGCTTCCCCCTTGCACCTAGCTCTTTGATCTGTTTTTATTGTTATTTTGTGTGTGATTAATTTAAACATCTTATAACTTGGCAACTTTACATCCATCTCTCTTCTCCCTGCCCCAGATTCCTTACAAGACAGTGTCTCTGTTTCTCTGTGGGTATATTCTGTAGCAGTTGAAAGAGAGATTTACATTACACTATTCAGATCAGCATACATTTTCATTTTTTATGACCTTTTATCTCTTTACCAGAGCTTCTGATGGGGGCTAAGCCTTTTTTCTCTAAAAAATATTTTGAAACATGTATTGGTCAAGATGAAAGAAAACCTAGTTTTTGAGGAAAAAAAGGGATAGAAGAGATATTTTCTAATGTTAGTAATTTGAAAACAGTTATTTAAGATGAGCATGGAGTTAGTGACCAGTCAAGTGAACAGTTCGAGGGAAGGAGGCCAGTAAGGAGGACATTGTTTAATCCAGGACTCATGTATTAGTGTTAAGGACATTTTAGAGCAATAGGAAAGACTGTGTGAATGTCAGGATAGGATTGAAGTTTTTTTGAGGAGTAGTAAGGGAGAAATAAAAATAGTGGTAGACATAGGTACTTAGGAGGGCAAACTGGTTTTAGATATATTGTGGGGGAAGAGGAGATGGTCATAGAGGTAGAAATAGCCACCGGGTAGATGACGATATTGGACAGGAAATTAGAAGAGATGTTAATATTGAAAATAGAATTTTGAACTTTCAGTATTCTAGTGTTCTTTTACTGAAAGACTGTTTGGATCTCCTGGTGGAGCCATAGTGAGAAGGAACAGGAGGCCTGAACATTTTTTGAGCCCATCAGTAAACTGGTTACTATACTAACCTTTCACAACTGTTATTTCAATGACTCTTACACTAATTCTGTGAGGGTAGGAGCCTCATTTTCCAGATGAGGATGTTAAGGGTCTTACTAGCACGTGGTGGAGCCAGGGTTAAACTCAGTATTCTGTTTCCAAAGTCCACACTTTTCCTATTTATATCACACTGATCTGACACCTAGGAATGGGAGAACTGGAAAGCAACTTTGGGGATAGAGATTAAGAAATACACAAGGATAGTAATTTGGGTTTTAGAGGAGTAGATGGAGAGCGTGAAAGAGTTGCCTAAGAAAGAAAACAGGGTGTTGCTTGGGCAGTGTGAGAATCTGATTGTTTGACTAGTAATATTTTATTCAAAACCAGGATATGTAAATGTGAAATTGATTCTACTTGAGATCTTTTTTCAGTTGTCTGGTATGGTTGAGTTTTTTTCTCAATATTTCAATATTTTATGTTGCCACCTAACATAAACATATTCCCATCTTTGGCTGAAGATTCCATGAGGGAAGTCTAAATATTCTCTGACATAAATTGCCTCAGTGTTTTCTTAGGTCAGTCTCCCAAGGCAATAGAAATAAAAGCAAAAATAAACAAATGGGACCTAATCAAACTTGCAAGCTTTTGCACAGCAAAAGAAACCATAAGCAAAATGGAAAGATGACTCATGGGCTGGGAGAAAATATATGCAAATGATGTGACTGACAAGGACTTAATTTCCAAAATATACAAACAGCTCATACAACTCAATATCAAAAAAACAAACAACCCAATCAAAAAATGGGTGGAAGACCTAAATAGACATTTCTCCAAAGAAGACATACAGATGGCCAATAGGTGCATGAAAAGATGCTCAATGTCACTAATTATTAGAGAAAATTAGTAGAGAAATCAAAACTGTAATGAGATGTCACCTCACACTGGTCAGAATGGCCATCATTAAAAAGGCTACAAGTAACAAATGCTGGAGATGGTGTGGAGAAAAAGGAAACCTCCTACACTGTTGGTGGGAATGTAAATTTGTGCAGCTACTATGGAAAACAGTATGGAGGTACCTTAAAATACTAAAAATAGACTTGCAATATGATCCAGCAATCCCACTCCTGGGCATATATACAGAGCAAACTGTAATTCAAAAAGATACATGCGGGCTTCCCTAGTGGCGCAGTGGTTGAGAGTCCACCTGCCGATGTGGGGGACACGGGTTCGTGCCCCGGTCTGGGAAGATCCCACATGCTGCGGAGCGGCTGGGCCCATGAGCCATGGCCGCTGAGCCTGCGCGTCTGGAGCCTGTGCTCCACAATAGGAGAGGCCACAACAGTGAGAGGCCCGTGTACTGCAAAAAAAAAAAAAAAAAAAAAAAAAAGAAGATACATGCACCCCAATGTTCATAGCAGCATTATTTACAATAGCCAAGACATGGAAGAAACCTAAATGTCTATCAACAGATGAATGGATGAAGAAGATGTGGTATATGTATATAATGGAATATTACTCAGCCATAAAAAAAGAATGAAATAATGCTATCTGCAGCAACATGGATGGACCTGGAGATTATCATGCTAAGTGAAGTAAGGCAGAAAGAGAAAGACAAATACCATATGATATTACTTATATGTGGAGTCTAAAATATGACACAAATGAACTTATTTACAAAACAGAAACAGACTCACAGACATAGAAAACAAATTTATGATTACCAAGTGGGAAAGAGGGTGGGGGAGGGATAAATCAAGAGTTTGGGAATAGCAGGTACAAACTACTATATATAAAATAGATGACAAGGTCCTACTATATAGCGCAGGGAACTATATTCAATATCCTGTAATAAACCATAATGGAAAAGAATATGAAAAAGAATATATATATATGTGTGTGTATATATACACATATATATGTATGTATAACTGAATCACTTTGCTGTACACCAGAAACTAACACAACATTGTAAATCAAATATACTTCAATTAAAAATTTTTTTAAAAATAAAAATAAGAATCCATGAAGGATAGCTACTGAACTTGTCAGAATTTGGAAATTTTCTAATTATAATATCCCATCACACTCCAAATTAGCAGCCAAATTGCAGCAGAGATTGAGTTATAGAGGAAAAACATTTTGACAAATCAAATCAGCCAGAATATATAGCTACTAGATAATAATATTGCCTTAACTGTTTATTTAATGTTAAAAGTTGAGCTGTGCAATAATATTAGGTTCAGCCACATGAAATTGCCAATATTCCACCATTCTTAACAAGAATAACAAAATAATAAAAGCAATAATTTAATGACATTACTAAATCCTTGTGATTTAGTAGGTTGGATGGTAGCAGAGTTCATATTGTGATTGAGGTCTCTGACTGTAAATGCCCTGCCTTTCAGTATACTAGGTTGATTCCCTATGGAGAACTATGAAAATGAAGACACTTGTAGTAATAATTACCTGTTTGTGGTATTCATATCACATGGAATGTGTTATTTTCATTTTAATTAAGCCATGCAGAAATGGATATTCTTGCCTCTCTAGCTGCAGGTACCTTCCTAATGTGGCTTCGAGTTTAGAATAACTTTCTTTATTCTGAGACCAATCTAATGTGGTTTTCCCTTTTTCTTTGCCTTGCAAACTCCTTCTTTAGACATTTTTACTTTTGTTGCTTAAATATTCTGTTGGAAGATAGGGAAGATGTCTTAAAGAGTATATCAATAAGAAAGGATTTCTTTTTCTTTTCATTATTTCTTTTTAAATAAGCTACTGTAGTAGCTGTTTTATAAAGTTGCCAGAAACATTGAATTAGGGAATACTGAGCCATTGCTCCTGGGGGAAATAAAAGCTCCTGTGAGCTTCTGGTCACATTTTTATCAACCAGTCAACACATAGCCTTGTTTTGTATGTGTTTCTGTTTAAAGAAAGTACATATTTAATATGTACTTCCTACAAATAATTGTGTTGCCAAACTGAACTCGTCTACTTGCCCATGCACAGCAAAGCCAATCTACTGACACGTGGTTGTGGTGAAGGAAAGTACAGCATTTATTGCAGGGAACCAAGCAAGAAGAATGGGCAGCTAATGCTCAAAAGACCCAAACTCCCTCATGGCTTTTAGGGAAGGGTTTTTAAAGAAAACATTAGGATGAGGGTTGTAGGGTGTGTGATGAACTCATGGGCTTTCTTCTGATTGGTTGGTGTTGCAGTAACAGGGTGATGTTTTGGGAATCTCAATCATCAACCTTCTGGTTCCAGCCAGTCTGGGGTCTGTGTATTGATACTTGTGGTCAGCATGTAGTCACCATCCTCCACCTGGGTGGGGGGCTTAGTTTGTGTAGAACAACTCAAAGATATGCATCAGATTGTTATGTAGATCCCTTGAGGAAGAACTAGGACTCTGTTTTATTGCTGAACTGTTGTTTAAGACATCATTATTTTCTTGATTGACTTTTTCTTTGTTTCTGCATTCCGTCACTTCTCTAATTGTTAACTTCTTGTGTCTGCTCTTTAGAACTTGTGGAAGGCCTAGGAGACTAAAACGTTTTTTCTTCAAATAAGAAACAGGGGACATGGAGGGGCTTTTGCACCCAGGAAGGCCTTACAGGATCCTGCTCAATTTCAATTGTATCGAGTATTTCTTTATAATAAAACACTAGCTGAGAAGGTTGTAACATTTTCCTGACCCTGGGTAACATGACTGTAAATTTCTTTGGCTTTCAGCCTCACCACTACACTTTTAAAAAATTGGTCGTCATCTCATGAATCCGCAAATTTACTCACTTTTCCATCTTTTCCAGAGCTTCACCACACAATATTGATATTATTTTAGCACTGTCCAGAGTGGCCTTTCTCTTGAGGTACTGTATTACTGATTTATTAACATTGAACTCAAGACCAACAAACCAGAACTCACTGCCTGATGGAAGCTTTTCCGCTACATGTAGTTCCTCTGCAAGGCACATCACAGCTTTCTTGCACTTAGGTACACCAGAGAGCACTTGAGCATCATGCTTGGGGGCCATGTTAAATAATGGTATCACCAACAAAAAGCACAAGAATGTGGAAAAAATGACACAAAGAAGACTGAGAAAAGCATAGTTGTTTATAGTTTGAGAGCTGAAACAAGGAGGCAGACCATCACCTTCTTTGACCTCAGTTGGGAACGTGCCAGTGGGACATCTAATTTTTTGCCATTATGCACATGTCTGCAAATGAACACAAGAGCACCCTGAGTATTGACTTTGGGATTACAAATAAATTTTAGCAAATAGACAAATGTGCAAATACAGAATCAGCAAAAATAACATCAAAATTGTAATTGGATTTATCACAAACCAATTTCTGTGCATTGCAATTTTCAGGACTTTTATGATGCTTTGAATGAATTAGGTAACATCTTAAAGTTACCACATTCTTTAATACTGTGTATTTCTCAGAGTATCCCTGTAAAGAAAAAATTTTGAATTTATTATCAGATTACTATTAGACAAACAGAAGCTGAAATAAATTGATTATTTTAAAATCACAGAACAGTCCACTGGTTAGTCAAAAAGCAACTGTGGCAAAACAACAACAGACTGGAAGTGTGGTTTTTTTGCCCACTTCTGTTGGTACTACCCTACATATCTGTTTTTATTTATTTATTTATTTTTGAGATCTTGCTGATGGAAAAATCGTTTCTTTGAGACTGTAGCGTTTTTTCCTTTATTTCTTATGCCTGCTCAAGGGTACATGTTTATTGAGCAAGTTCTCATTGAAGGCTTTATCTAACAATATTTGCAGTTTTTAACATTTGTAACAAGTATGATGTAGTGGTTAAAACCTCAGGCTATGGAATTAAGCCTGGTTCAAATGATGGTTCTGCTTTTTACTAGCTATGTGGATTTGGGCGTAATATTTATCATCCCTAAATCTGTTTCTCCATTTGTAAAATTGGTGAAATAATAATAATATATTTATATATATATAAGTAATTAATATATAATATATATATAAATAATCATTAGGCTGTAAGAGTTAAATGAAATAATTTGTATACAATGCACAGTACAACGCTAGGTACACATAAACATTTTATAAGAAGTATGTACAATATTATTATTACAAAGAACCTATTTTAAATGAGAGCACAACAGTTCTCTAAAGCAGGACATGTTTGTATCACCTCTGTTATTTATTGTTTGTTTTATAATGAAGTCTCAAAGAAGTTAAGAGATGTGCTTCCCAGACTCCACCATCATGGAGCTGTCCCTCCTGTAAATTTATAGTGAATACTGTTCTTCCACTGTTAGAGTATTAATTATAGGATAATATGATAAGGCACACAAAATGAAATGTGGGCAAGGATTATGTTCATGTCTTCATAGTTGACTGCCTGATTGCCCAATTCATTGTCTGGCACATAGTAGGTCCCCAGTGTATGGTTACTGAATGAATAGATTAAGTGCCAAGGTCACAATTTTTATGTAGTAATTCTGCCTGCTATTTTCCATTTCCACTCTTACTTCCCAAAATTATTGCCATTGCACCCATGCTTCTTAGGTAGTACGCTAGACTGAAAAAGTAAAGACTATAAAGATACACAAAACACAGTTCCTGTTCAAGGAGCTTGCATTCTGTTGCAGATAGCAGATGGATAGTGTATTAGCTTCCTGTGACTGCAGTAATAAAATACGACAAAGGTAGTGGCATAAGACCATAGAAATTTATTCCCTTACAGTACTGGAGCCCAGAAGTCCAAAATCAAGGTGATGGCAGGACTGGCTCCATTTTAAAGCCCTAGGGGATGTTCTTTCCATTGCCTCTTCCAGCTTCTGGTGGCTCTAGGTGTTCCTTGGTTTGTGTGCATCTCTCCAATCTTTGCCTCTATGGTAACATTGCCTCCTCCTTTTCTGTCTGTTCTCTGTGTGTCTCTTATTCACTTCTCACTGGACTTAGGGCCCACCCTGATACTCCAAGATGATCTCATCTCAAATTGTAAGTTACATCTGCAAAAACCCTTTTTTCAAATAAGGTGACATTCATAGATTCCAGGGATTTGATGTGGATATTTTAAGGGGATATTTTTAGCCTTTCACAGCTAGCAGAAACTGTCAAATTTGTTTTTATGAGGGCACAGTTTCTTACTTCAGGTGTGAGAAATGATTATGTTGCCAACTACAAACAGGGAGATGGCAGTATGTACAAAACACAGCTCAGCCATGCTTAAAAGTTGTCTTTTTAAAGTATATTAAGTTTTGAATATATTCCTAGCTACCCATGCTAAATTCTTATTGAGAAATTTAATATGCAGTTCTCCTCCTCACAAGCCCCCCACAGACCCCAGGAAAGATAGTGGAATACAGGCTCTGGTATCAGGTAGCTTGGCTATAAATCCCTGGCCTTACCCCCATCATTTACTAGCCATGTGGCCTTTTGTAAGTCTTGCCTGTGAAATGGGAATTATAATAGTAACCTCATTGGGTTGTCATAAGGATTAAATGAGTTAATACGTGTAAAGCATTTAGTATAGTGCCTGGCACAGAGTGAACGCTTAATTAGTTAATGTTTATTAACTACTATTAGCTATTGTACTTGCCTTTGTTGGTGATACAGGAGAAATGTAAGACATGGTCATTTTCCTTGAGATCTCTAAATTGATGTGGAAAATACAGGACTAACATAGCTGGGTTCTAGTTGTAGGATGAGAGACCAAAATTAAGGAGTCTATACTAGAGATTGTTATGGTAAATCTCATGTGAGATAAGGATGCCTGAACTGGTGCTGTGGTAGGGCATGGAGTAGAAGGGTGGGATAAATGAAGAGTTTTAATGGAAACGTGGACTAAGACTTGGCAACTTGATTTTACCTTGTTATGGGGGAAAAACAATCTTTCTTAGTTCCACTCTATTTCTAAAACCAGTATTGGTTAGCCTTTTTTTCTAAGGTGAATTAATTATAAGATTCCTTTCAGATCTCAAGTTTTCTGAATCCAAACTCTTCTGATTTTTTAAGAAATCCACCAGATCCAACAATTTGTTTAGGTGAACCGAGTGCCAGAAGCCCAACATAGTTCCAACCTCTACTGTTGTCTGAAATATTCTCTGTTGAATAATCTACCCGTATACCTACTCACTTGTACTCTTATAGCTCTTGAAACACATGAACTGGGTCTCAAATCCCTCTATGTGAGAGAGGACTAACTGAATAAATTATATATGCATATGCTTTTCTATAAATACTTCTCTTTCCAATCCCTTTTTCTAATAGAAATACAGAGAAATAGTCAAGAATAAAGAAGAGCAAAAACCTTATGAAAGAGGTGGCTGTTGTTTCTTTTCTTTGAGCAGTTAGTGTGATCTTACAGTAGTTTTCTACTTTGTAATTATGCAGCAAAATACATACTTATTCAGCCAGATAGGTGAACATTATATCAGCAACTGTTGTAGTTTCTCTGTTAAATCTAGTAAAATTTCATGAAAAGCAGTCACCCAAACAAAGTGAAAAAGAAATCAATTTAGGAAATCAAGTTGAGGATAAAATTAAAATTAGAACTTTATTTTCATAGTTCAGCCTTCATATAGTTGTTATGCAGTCAAAGAAGATAAATCTAATACTTCATATGCTATAATGAACACTAGAATAACAAAACTAATAGTATTAAATTTTCCCATTAATAAACGTTTGATGTTATCTTTATCTAGCATCAGTTCCCTGCTTCCAAAATAGTACATCTGTAGTCAATCTTCAGTTAGTGTTTGTAGCTGGAGAGATATTTATCAACAGTAAAAGGGAACAAGGCAATAAGATTTTTATTTACTTTATAATGAGTATACTGGTACCTAAAGTTGAATTACTGGGCTTAATGTAATTCGGAATTTTTCATGATCTCTTTCTGTGATCACTAGGTAATTTTTTGTCTATAAAGTTGCTTCAGGCTTTCAAAATGTCACATTAAAGATATTTTATTTGGGATTTCAAATCATTCTCTTTGCTCACTCGAGCTCCTGTAGACTCTGAGCATCTCTTTTGTCACTATGTATATGTTTGGTAGTGTTGGTGGTGGGATATGGAAGATGATGAGGATGAATACAGTTTTTTTAAAGAAATTATTTCATTTTTTGTTTATTTTGCTCATTAGAGGAAATTTGCAAAATACAGAAACATAGAAAGGAAGGTTAAAGACATTACCCAAATATCCTTCTGAAAAATTCCAATGAAAAACACAAGGCCCTTATTTTTACTCTTGGCAAAATGCTACATTCTTGTTTTTAGAACTTGTTCACATTTGGTAAGGCAAATTTGAAGTTTACCTTTTGTTATTACTAAGATGTGATCAAGACCATCTAGTTCAGAAGTACTATTTATAGAGCAGATGCTTTTTAAAGTTTTGTAGGCCTGGGTATTTTACTTTGGAGGCAGTATCTTTACTATACATAAGAATTTACCTTGGGTTTCCCTGGTGGCGCAGTGGTTGAGAGTCCGCCTGCCGATGCAGGGGACGTGGGTTCGTGCCCCAGTCCGGGAAGATCCCACATGCCGCAGAGTGGCTAGGCCCGTGAGCCATGGCCGCTGAGACTGCGTGTCCGGAGCCTGTGCTCCGCAACGGGAGAGGCCACAACAGTGAGAGGCCCGCGTACCGCAAAAAAAAAAAAAAGAATTTACCTTCAGAAACAAAGACATTTGTGAACAGGAAATTCTTTGAACATTATCAGATGGTGATACATTGGAGGGATATTCTGAAATTAGTGAATGAGTTTGGATGGCAGCTTTCTTCTGAAAGGTATTTCTTTCTTTGTGTCAAAGTTGTGACTTGCAGTTGATCTAGATGGAAGATTGCTTATCAATTAAGGTAATTTTTGACATGTAATCATGGTTATATGGCTCTAAATGAAGAAAATTACAAACACTGTCAATTTTGTGTTACTACTTTGTTGAGGGCTTTCTTGGCAAGGGTTATTACTATAGCTACTGATTGATGGAAGGCACAATAAACCTTAAGTTTATAGTTTATTAATGTAGTTTATTATCATTCTCACTTGATTTGTACAAATTATTACAAAATTATATAGTACAGTGGAAGTCACTGGAGGCTTCGTAAGAAACAAAATTCACAGATTTTTTTTTTTGGTTGTTTAGTGAAATCTAGAATATATACACAATTCAACACAGTGGTGTTACTATCACATGACTTAGGAATTAATATATAAATGTATTATCTTAAAAAAGATCATTTGTATCAAAAATGTTTTTGATCTCTAAACAAAGAACATGCCCACATGGGGTTGTCCCCCAAAATATGTATCTAATAAATACATTAAGAGATAACTGCATTAAATGGGACTATATTTCTGGGGACTAAAATATTTTCTGTGTTGCTGATTAGGGGTAGGACTTGATTAAACAGAACTAGGATGGTTGTCTTCCTTCTGTTGGAAATATTAAGCTTTAGGGGATAGGGGTTTAGGGGGTCCTTTGAGCTAACAGAAGAGAGAAAAAAGGAAAGACAGTAGCAAAGTTGTTTTATTTATTGCATAAATAATGATGCAGTGTCATATAAACAGCTCAATGGAGCAGAATAGAGATCTCAAGGAAAGACCCATGTGTATGTGTTACTTATATGTGATAAGGTGGCACCACAAATCTATGGGCCTATATGTGAAAGATAAGTCTATTAGATGAATAGAAGAAAGTTTAAGTGCATATCTGTGTGATCTAAGGGCTCAATAAGTGACTTCTCAACAAATTTTAAACATAACCCATAAAGGAAACACTGATAAATTAAAATTAAGGATTTTTGTGCAATGAACCCTCCAGGGCCAAAATTGAAAGATAATAGAAGGAGAAAATATATTGGCAAAGTCTATAATCAATAGAAGATCAATATTTTGGGTATACTCCTGGAATCAACAAGAAGAGAAAAATAGGTGAAGGTACAGAAAATCTACTTAGGAGAAAAACCTAAAAGCTAATAAACATATGCTCAAAATCATTAGTAATTTTGAAGACACACATTGTAAAAACAATGAGCTATTACTTTCTACATACTAGACTGGCAAAGTTAGAAAGTTTAACAAAGCCAAGTGTTGGCACGTGAGGGACACAGGAACCCTCGTGCAGTGCTAGTGGGACTGTAGACTGGGATAGATGTTCTGGAGAGCAAATGAAAAGCATTCTTCCTCTCTTATTTTGAAATTCCACTCATGTGTTTTTAATCCCATTGAAATTCTCATGTGGATCCATAAAGGGGCATGTACTAGGGTATTCACTGCAGCTGTTTTTGTGGTGGAGAAAGTTGGAGTGATTTGGGTGTTCATTACTGGAAGGGTGCACTGGTAAAATAAGTACAAAGAGTATTATGCAACAATTGAAAGCAACCAGTTTGTTGTTACACATAGCAACATGGATGGATCATAAAAACATTGTGAAAGAAATAGTGATATAACAATACCATTTATGTGAATTAAAAATACATGCTCACAGGATAATACATATTTATAAAAGCATGTGCAAAGAAAAATATATAAAACAAATTTAAGTGGTTGTGTTCAGGATGGGGGACTTTAATGTAGTACGGGTATAAAGAGAAATTAAAAAATAAATGGAATAAGAGAGGGGCTTTGCAAAGATCCTTGATGATAATGTGTCATGAACTGAGTATAATTAATTCTACCCTCTGAACTTGAGATCACAAGTAAAATAAACAACAAAAACAATAACAGAAATTAAAAATAGAATCGTCCATAATTCCCCTACAAATTATATATTGTTTGAAAGAATGAATTTTTTTGTTGTTGTTAGTCTTTGTAACTCTGGTGCCTGGCACATAGTAGTAAGCAGTAGGTAAATTTTTGTTAGTTAAATGAGTAGAATGGATGGATGAATGAATACAACTAATTATTTTTCAGTGATCTTATGTTCCTTACAGTTATCTCCATGTTTTAAACTGCTCTGAATCAGGGAAATAAATATAGCCTCTCCATTTTGGTGGCCCTGCACATCATATCACAAACTGTTTTAATTAAATCAAAGGCTTTGTAAAATACAAATTTGATTACTTCCATGACTAAATGCTTTATTGGCTCCATTTAAGCTTTTAGGGGGAAAATGACTTTAAAACTTAACATGCACATGATTTCTTCTGACTATATCTTTTTGCTTCATCCCTTTCCTCAAGCACCCTGAGCTCCATGCCATCAGGAATTTATTTCATTTCACAAATGTGACATGTTTTGTGACCATTTGCCTCTACACATTCTGGTCCTAGAATAATGCTCTTTCACCCAAGAAATTTACAAGGTGGTTTCAGATACATGTGACAATCAAAAAAGTCTGTTTCAAGCCAGTTATTTATGTCAAGCACTGTCCTGGATTCAAGAGATGCAATGATAAGAGAAAAGAGTACATTGCTTAAATCAGCATGCTTTTTAGTATTAGCCCACTTTGATTGTGCAGGGTTACCAAATCATTAATTTTACACGAATCTAACCCTATCCTTGACTTCATTGAGCCAGAGAACATCCTGTAATAATAAAATGTCAGAGTTGCAAGGGGCCTTTGAGGTCACTCTAATGCAAACCCTCATATCACTCGTCAGGGGCTGAAGGCAATAGGGGGACATTATTCTGTCTTCAGAATGTCATAATGTATTCTGTCTTCAGTCAACGGTACTTTCTAGAAACCACATCATGCTGCTTCTTAGTTAACCTCAAATAATGACAAAACATGAACACTTACCTGGAAAGATAAAGACAGGAGCATAAAGGTTAAAGTGCAGACTTGTCCATTTGCCACCTTGAGGCTTATGGGATTTTTCCTTTCCTATGGATGGGGGAAGTGGGCAAAAACATAGTTGGCACTGGGCATCAGACCAATGCAACCATTAACTATCTGAACTACAAATGAACAGTGGATATTTTTTTTTCTGATACTGAAGAGCAGGTGGAAAAAGGAAAGGTTAGTGCAGAAGGTCCTCGGGTTACTAAGACTTGACTTATGTAAACTTGGCTTTACAGTTTTCCATAAACCAAGATAAATTTTTCATGGTGCATAAACATATATGTCATGCTTACCCTTGAGTAGTTTGTTGTATGAGGGATGAAAAGACCCAACAGGAGTCTCATTGAGAAGTCATATTCTCTCTCTCTCTCTCTCGTTTGTCTCCTCTTTTAATTGCAGATAGTCAATTGTCTAGTAATGTAAAATGACTTTGATTTATGCAAAAAAAAAAAGTTTCCACAGTAGCTACTTCATAAAAGTCAGGGAGTTTTAATGATAAGAAACACAAACAATGTAGCTATGGAGATCCAGACAGTGCTGATTACCCCAAAGGCAAACTAAACATATGCTTTGGGTGCTAGTGAAAATAGGTGCACAAGATTTTAAAAACTAAGAATATATTTTTTGAAAGTATAAAAGTGGCCGCCATGGGGGAAATCAGAAATTTGTTCAGCTTTCTTACACTTTTTTTTTCCTTTACAGGTTGGCATTGGTTTTATTTTGAATTACATGGTGGAAGATGTATAGGGAGGGGGGAGTCCATAATTTTTCAGTCCTACAAAGGTTTTAGTCCCTAATCTGAAAAAATGATTATTCAAGCCAGGAATAAATGAATTGAGTGTGTGATAGACTTGTTTCTAGTATTCCCAGAGACCTCAGAGTTTCAATCTTGAGTGGATCAGGTACTCCTTCTCATCTTTCTTCTAGCCTCTGGTCAGTTTGGAAAGACACCCACCATAATTGGGTTGTTTCTGAACTCTCCCAAGTTAAAAATCTTAACAAGGTATCTATCCATAACAAGTGGTGGTTTGGGGTCACTAGTGGTTACTCAACTGAATCATTATCCAAATATTTGACTTTATTTGCTTTACCAGTTCATTATTTAAATTATTTTATTTTTCCAAACTTAGAGTCTGTCTGAGGCTTGACCACATGTGAAGTTTGACATTTTGAAGGTCAGTTGGTTTGAATTATTTGTATGTAAGAGTCCACAAATTGGGTTTTTTTTCTTTTTAAACAGGGAAATGTCTATTGTTTTTTCCACTTGAAAAATTAAATAAAACATACAAATATCTCATGAGCTTTCCTCAGACTTTCCCAGAAAGGTCTGTATTTGTCCTGAGACAGAGCATAGGGAAGTTACAACCTCAGATGGTTTGGAGACAGTTCACATTGCAATAGCTGAAGAGTTAGATAAGGGGAAACCTATGGAAGGAAGACTTCCAGTGACTTAAGTGGAGAGAAGAAAAGATCACTTCTTCGTGTCTGTGTTATAGCACTCTATAATGTCATAAACTCCAATACAGAACCACATTTGGGACATGGCTGGGGTGGGCCTAATATGGTAATGTGTGCTAAGCTGTTTCTGGGATATTCTGTTGCCTTTTGGTTTACAACTAGCTCTAGTATCCGTATCATCTTTTTGAGCTTAAGTCTCCATGGAAACTCTTGGCTAAAACTCAGAAGAAAACAGTTTGGAGTCTCCCACTTTCTTCTAACTGCTCTCTCCTATAAAGCATGATTCACATGGCAGAGGATGATCTTACTAGAATGTAAGCAAGATAATACACTCCCTTCCTTGATCATACACTCTAACTTGTTTCTCATAGTCTGAGAGAGCTCAGCTTGATCTGAATCCTAGCCTAGAAGGATTTAAATGTCAGCTGAGATGGGTAGAGGATTAGGGAGGGAGTGGACCAAGGGAGGCTGGCCATTGGTTGATAGAAAAGCTACACTTCAAAAAAGCACCACCATTTAACTACTCTTTTTGTCACCCTAGCAGCTTTCATATTGCTATCTTTGAAGTCTTTTCATTGTAGTATTAACAGCTGTAATTTAATATATTATTAGTACCTAAAAAAATGGCACTTTGGTAGAATATGCTGAGGGGAAGCAACTGCTTCCCGTTCTCTCCCACATTACTGTGTTTCAGTCCGGTCTCTTACTGTTTCTCTACCTCATCTCTTTTTTCTGTTACTTTAATGGTCAAACTGTTTCTGCCTCAGGACCTTCACACAAGCTATTCCTTCTGCCTGAAGCTTTCCCTCCCTCTCTTTGCCTTGTCAACTTCTACTCTCATCCTTTAGAACTCAGTATAATCCAGTCCTCATCAAAGAGGACTTTCCATAAATGATTGAATAAATGCTGAGAGGTACAAAGAGGAACAATGCAGAGTAGTGGCCCTCAAGGAGCATGTAATATTGCCAGGATGATACATTCTGAGTACATGAAAAGTTTATGATACAAAACAGCTAATAAATTAAGAGACCTGAGTGCTTAAAGAGGCAGTGACTGTTTTTAGCTCAGGTTTGTTATGGACTTTACAGAATAGGTAGGTTTTGAAAAGAACTTGAAGGTTGCTAATATTTGTGTAGGTGTTGAAGAGGGACACAAGAAAATGCAAGAATTCCTATTTGTGAGAGGTGAATATGGGAGTTGAACTGGAGCGGAGAGACTGATTGGGGAAGAGAATCATTGAACTTTAGCGATAGAAAAGACCTTATATTCAGATTCAAATGGCTATGAATGCCTCCCGTGTGTCAAGCATATTATTTGTTTACCTAATTTGTATTTACCCCAGCTGTATGAAAATACTATTACTTATCTTTATATTCTAGATAAGGAAATTGAGATTCATAGAGGTTAAGTGACTTGCTCAAGATCACACAACTAGCAAGTACCAGAAACTGGAATTTTAACTCTTACTTAGAGTCTAGTTCTCTTTCTACTTCCCCATGCTACTTCTTACAGACAGTCCCAAAATAATAATCTTGGGTTGGAAATAGATTGTAGAGGACCTGAATGTGGAATCTGAACTTTATTTTTTAAGGCAACAGTATCTTAAAAAATCTTTAGTGATTTTTTTTGATCATGGGAATTTCATGATGAAAGTAATATTTTAGCAAGATTTTTCTAGTAGGCATGTGCAGTGTAGGTGAGAAATGGAAGAGCTGAAATAATATGTGGCCCTATCTGGAAACTGGAAACAGGGGAAGCAAGTTATGAATATTAGGAAGAGGAACAAGGAAGAATCAACAGTACATGGTGAGGATTAAATATAATGAGCGGGAAAGAGAAGCCACGGGTGATTCCAAGATGTTGAGTCATCTATAGGTGGATGGTTTATCTCTATTAAAAAAGAAAAGGAAACCAGGGATTGATATTGATTTTGGGGAAAATGTCATGAAATTGGATTATTTATATGATGCTATCAAGACATATAATTGGAGATGTTATGCAGGCAGCTTAAGAAGATGTGACTGGAATTTGGGAGAGAAGTCAGAGCTTGAGAGATTTAATTAATAATTGACTAATAAATAGGTAGCAAATGTCATGAATGCAGAAGAATTCTCTAGTAGAAAAGTTTGGATAGTGAAGGGGAGTAAAATATGCCACTTTAGCTTATTGATTATTTTGGATTAAAGTTACTTAAGAAACGGCTGGTGCAAGAAGGACACCTGAACTTCCTTTGTCCCTCTGAAAGCAGGACATAAATCTTCCAAATGAAAAGTACCCTTCCTGTACCAGGAGGGTAAAAGGCATCCCTCACCACCAAACATAGGAAATTTAGGGTCGAGAAAGCTATATAAACGAACTTTGTTACTTTTTCATTAGTTTGCTACCCCAAACCCAAACTCCTTTGTTCTCATCAGTCCTCCACAAATTTGTTTTCTTGTATGAAATGTATAAAAGCTGGCTACTTTGGTCACTTCTTTGTTCATATTTTTATGGGCTTCCATACGTACAAAATTAAGTTTTCCTCTTGTTAATCTGTTTTATGTCAGTTTAATTATTAGACCAGCCAAAGAACCTAGAAGGGAAGAAGAGGAAGGTTCCCCCCCCCCCCCCCCCCCCCACACAAAATAGAGAAGAACAGAGGACTGGGAACAAATCCTTGGGGAATACTAATATCTAGAGGGAAAAAGGGGGAGGTGGTACCTGAAGTAGTAGTAGAGTGATTAGAGGGTGGGAAAACCAGACGAGAGGAATACAGTGGAAGGTGCTTTAAGAAATCAAGTGTCATTAGCAATATGGCAGTGTCAGATGCTGATACTTGCAGATGATATGGCTTCTAAGTTAGTATTAAAACAAAAATCAAGTTATTAGCTAGGAAAAAGGCCAAAATTAAAGTAATGCCAAGGAATATCAAGTACCTCAATCTAATTCCACTTTCAATAAACTCACTTATTGATAATGTATAACAGCTATTTTTTTCCAGAGAGCTTAGGTCTCTGCTCAGAAATTTTGAAATAGGGTTTGCTTATATTACACATTCACAAGAAAGGAAATAGAAAATAACTGAAATATAGAATAAAACACACAAAATTAGAAAAGGCTTGGTGGCTGAGAGAAGAGCAAAATCAAAATTCAGGAAGATGATGGTCACAAGTCCCTGGATGGGCACTGGGGTGGGGAAAAACTTTCATGTGGATTCATTTTGAGTTATGCAGGTGTTTCTCATTTAGTAATAGACATGCTTTTCTCAAATTGTGTGAATATTCACCTGTGTTTCCCATTGACTTCCATTATAATGTGAAATATTTAATCTCCATCTGGCTTTGAATCTAGATAATAGACCCTGCTGTTCCTAATGAGTATTCTTTGCTAAGTCATTAACTGTATCTTTACCTATGGTCCCCAGTCTATAAAGGCATTTCTGAAGCCTTTTTCTAGCCCCCACAGTCTGTGGTTCTATGACTAATTCTTAATTGGAAACTGCCACCATTGATGTTCTTCATCTAAATAGATATTTGACACATCTTTATTGAAGCCCCTTAATGTATCTTTTAAAATCATGGAACCCCGTACTAGGCAAAAGACTATAAGAGGGCATTTGTACCCATACTTATGTATTTCTTGATGTTTCTACCTTTCTAGTCATTCATGTGACTGGTACATAGAAACCAAGTGCAATACAAGGTGGCACAAGGGTGAATGTAAGGATTAGTGAGATTAAAGGCAGGAACACAATTTCATACACAAATGCATTTTCAATGCTGAAAACAAACAAAAGAGACTGGAAGAAAACACTCTAAAATATTAATAGTAGTTATCTGCTGATGTGGGAATTATGGTTTATTTATTTTTATACTTTATACGTCTTTTTGCCTTTGCTTTATGTATTGTCTAAATTTTCTGCAATTATCATATTTTAACTTTTCTAATCACAAAAGTGTCTTGTTAGTTGTTTGTGCATATTCTAAAGGGCTTGCATGATGGAAGGTATTTTCCCCAAATTTTACTGAGAAATAATTTACACACATCATTTTGTAAGTTTAAGGCATACAACATGATGGTTCAATTTACATATATTGTGAAATGATTACTACAATAAGTTGAGCTAACATCCATCTTATCATATAGCTACAATAAAAGTAAAAGAAAGGAAAAAGGCAAAAAATTTTCTCCTTGTGATGAGAACTCTTAGCATTTACTCTTTTAACAACTTTCTTATATATCATATAGCTGTGTTAGCTACAGTCATCATGTTGTTCGTCACATCCCCCGTTCTTATTTATCTTATAACTGGAAGCATGTACCTTTTGACTATATTCCTTCAACTCCCCCCTCCCCTTCTGCCTCTGCTAACAAGTCTTATCTCTTTTCCTGTGAGTTCGGTTTCCGTTTGTTTGTTTGTTTTGTTTTGTTTTTAGATTCCACTTATAAGTGAGACCTTACAGTATTTGTCTTTATCTGACATTTTTTTTAAACATCTTTATTGGAGTATAATTGCTTTACAATGGTGTTTTATTTCCTTCTGTATAACAAAGTGAATCAGTTATATGTATACATATATCCCCATATCTCCTCCTTTTTTTGACTCCCTCCCATTCTCCCTATCCCACCCCTCTAGTTGGACACAAAGCACCCAGATGATCTCCCTGTTCTATGTGGCTGCTTCCCACTAGCTATCTGTTTTACATTTGGTAGTGTATATATGTCCATGCCACTCTCTCACTTCATCCCAGCTTACCCTTCCCCCTGCCCATGTCCTCAAGTCCATTCTCTAGTAGGTCTGTGTCTTTATTCCCGTTCTGCCCCTAGGTTCTTAATGACAATTTGTTTTTTTAGATTCCATATACATGTGTTAGCATACTGTATTTGTTTTTCTCTTTCTGACTTACTTAACTCTGTATGACAGACTCTAGGTCCATCCACCTCGCTACAAATAACTCAATTTTGTTTCTTTTTATGGCTGAGTAATATTCCATTGTATATATGTGCCACATCTTCTTTATCCATTCATCTGTTGATGGACACTTAGGTTGCTTCCATGTCCTGACTATTGTAAATAGAGGTGCAGTGAACATTTTGGTACATGACTCTTTTTGAATTATGGTTTTCTCTGGGTATATGCCCAGTAGTGGGATTGCTGGGCTGTAGGGTAGTTCTATTAGTAGTTTTTTAAGGAACCTCCATACTGTTCTCCATAGCAGCTGTATCAATTTACATTTCCACCAACAGTGCAAGAGGGTTTCCTTTTCTCCACACCCTCTTCAGCATTTATTGTTTGTAGATTTTTTGATGATGGCCATTCTGACCGGTGTGAGATGATATCTCATTGTAGTTTTGATTTGCATTTCTCTAATGATTAATGATGTTAAGCATTCCTTCATTTGTTTGTTGGCAATCTGTATATCTTTTTGGAGAAATGTCTATTTAGGTCTTCTGTCCATTTTTGGATTGGGTTGTTTGTTTTTCTGATATTGAGCTGCATGAGCTGCTTGTAAATTTTGGAGATTAATGCTTTGTCAGTTGCTTCATTTGCAAATATTTTCTCCCATTCTGAGGGTTGTCTTTTCGTCTTGTTTATGGTTTCCTTTGCCGTGCAAAAGCTTTTAAGTTTCATTAGGTCCCCTTTGTTTATTTTTGTTTTTATTTCCATTTCTCTAGGAGGTGGGTCAAAAAGAATCTTGCTGTGATTTATTTCATAGAGTGTTCTGCCTATGTTTTCCTCTAAGAGTTTTACAGTGTCCAGTCTTACATTTAGGTCTTTAAACCATTTTGAGTTTATTTTTGTGTATGGTGTTAGGGAGTGTTCTAATTTCATTCTTTTACATGTAGCTGTCCAGTTTTCCCAGCACCACTTATTTAAGAGGCTGTCTTTTCTCCATTGTATATTCTTGCCTCCTTTATCAAAAATAAGGTGACCATATGTGCATGGGTTTATCTCTGGGCTTTCTATCCTGTTCCATTGATCTATATTTCTGGTTTTGTGCCTGTACCATACTGTCTTGATTACTGTAGCTTTGTAGTATAGTCTGAAGTCAGGGAGCCTGATTCTTCCAGCTCCGTTTTTCTTTCTCAAGATTGCTTTGGCTATTCGGGGTCTTTTGTGTTTCCATACAAATTGTGAAAGTTTTTGTTCTGGTTCTGTGAAAAAATGCCATTGGTAGAATGATAGGGATTGCATTGACTCTCTAGATTGCTTTGGGTAGTATAGTCCTTTTCAAAATGTTGATTCTTCTAATCCAAGAGCGTGGTATATCTCTCCATCTGTTTGTATCATCTTTAATGGCTTTCATCAGTGTCTTATAGTTTTCTGCATACAGGTCTTTTGTCTTCTTAGGTAGGTTTATTCCTAGGTATTTTATTCTTTTTGTTGCAGTGGTAAATGGGAGAGTTTCCTTAAGTTCTCTTTCAGATTTTTCATCATTAGTGTATAGGAATGCAAGAGATTTCTGTGCATTAATTTGTATCCTGCTACTTTACCAAATTCATTGATTAGCTCTAATAGTTTTCTGGTAGCATCTTTATGATTCTCTATGTATAGTATCATGTCAGCTTCAAACAGTGACAGCTTTACTTCTTCTTTTCCGACTTGGATTCCTTTTCTTTCTCTGATTGCTGTGGCTAAAACTTCCAAAACTATGTTGAATAATAGTGGTGTGAGTGGGCAACCTTGTCTTGTTCCTGATATAGTGGAAATGATTTCAGTTTTTCACCATTGAGAATGATGTTGGCTGTGGGTTTGTCATATACGACTTTATTATGTTGAGGTAAGTTCCTCTATGCCTACTTTCTGGAGGGTTTTTGTCATAAATGGGTGTTGAATTTTGTCGAAAGCCTTTTCTGCATCTATTGAGATTATCATATGGTTTTTTTTGGTTTTTTTTTTTGCGGTACGTGGGCCTCTCACTGTTGTGGTCTCTCCCGTTGCGGAGCATAGGCTCCAGGCACACAGGCTCAGCGGCCATGGCTCACGGGCCCAGCTGCTCCACGGCACGTGGGATCTTCCCGGACTGGGGCATGAACCCGTGTCCCCTGCATCGACAGGCGGACACTCAACCACTGCGCCACCAGGGAAGCCCTATCATGTGATTTTTCTCCTTCAGTTTGTTAATATGGTGTATCACATTGATTGATTTGCGTATATTGAAGAATCTTTGCATTCTTGGGATAAATCCCACTTGATCATGGTGTATGATCCTTTTAATGTGCTGCCGGATTCTGTTTGCTAGTATTTTGTTGAGGATTTTTGAATCTATGTTCATCAGTGATATTGGCCTATAGCTTTCTTTCTTTGTGACATATTTGTCTGGTTTTGGCATCAGGGTGATGGTGGCCTCATAGAAGGAGTTTGGGAGTGTTCCTCCCTCTGCTATAATTTGGAAGAGTTTGAGAAGGATAGGTGTTAGCTCTTCTCTAAATATTTGATAGAATTTGCCTGTGAATCCCTCTGGTCCCGGACTTTTGTTTGTTGGAAGATTTTTAATCACAGTTTCAATTTCAGTGCTTGTGATTGGTCTGTATATATTTTCTATTTCTTCCTGGTTCAGTCTGAGAAGGTTGTGCTTTTCAAAGAATTTGTCCATTTCTTCCAGGTTGTCTATGTTATTGGCATATAGTTGCTTGTAGCAATCTCTCATGATCCTTTGTATTTCTGCAGTGTCAGTTGTTACTTCTTTTTCATTTCTAATTCTGTTGATTTTAGTATTTTCCCTCTTTTTCTTGATGAGTCTGTCTAATAGTTTATCAATTTTATTTATCTTCTCAAAGAACCAGCTTTTAGTTTTATTAATCTTTGCTATTGTTTCTTTCATTTCTTTTTCATTTATTTCTGATCTGATCTTTATGATTTCTTTCCTTCTGCTAACTTTTTTTTTGTTCTTCTTTCTCTAATTGCTTTAGTTGTAAGGTTAGGTTGTTTATTTGAGATGTTTCTTGTTTCTTGAGGTAGGATTGTATTGCTATAAACTTCTGTCTTAGAACTGCTTTTGCTGCATCCCATAGGTTTTGGGTTGTCGTGTTTTCATTGTCAGTTGTTTCTAGGTATTTTTTGATTTCCTCTTTGATTTCTTCAGTAATCTCTTGGTTATTTAGTAGTGTGTTGTTTAGCCTCCATGTGTTTGTAATTTTTACAGTTTTTTTTCCTGTAATTGATATCTAGTCTCATAGCGTTGTGGTTGGAAAAGATACTTGATACGATTTCAATTTTCTTAAATTTACCAAGGCTTGATTTGTTACCCCAGATATGATCTATCCTGGACAATGTTCCATGAGCAGTTGAGAAGAAACTGTGTTCTGTTGTTTTCGGATGGAATGTCCTATAAATATCAGTTAAGTCCATCTTGTTTAGTGTGTCATTTAAAGCTTGCGTTTCCGTATTTATTTTCATTTTGGATGATCTGTCCATTGATGAAAGTGGGGCGTTAAAGTCCCCTGCTATGACTGTGTTACTGTCAATTTCCCCTTTTACGGCTGTTAGCATTTGCCTTATGTATTGAGGTGCTCCTATGTTGGGTGCATAAATATTTACAATCATTATATCTTCTGCTTGGATTAATCCCTTGATCATTATGTAGTGTCCTTCTTTGTCTCTTGTAATAGCCTTTATTTTAAAGTCTACTTTGTCTGATATGAGAATTGCTTTCTTTTGATTTCCATTTGCATGGAATATCTTTTTCCATCCCCTCATTTTCAGTCTGTATGTGTCCCTAGGTCTGAAGTGGGTCTCTTGTAGACAGCATATATACGGGTCTTGTTTTTGTATCCATTCAACCAGTCTGTGTGTTTTGGTTGGAGCATTTAATCCATTTACATTTAAGGTAATTATGGAAATGTATGTTCCTATTACCATTTTCTTAATTGTTTTTGGTTTGTTATTGTCAGTCTTTTCCTTCTCTTGTGTTTCCTGCCTAGAGAAATTCCTTTAGCATTTGTTGTAAAACTGGTTTGGTGGTGCTGAATTCTTTTATCTTTTGCTTGTTGGTAAAGGTTTTAATTTCTCCATGGAATCTGAATGAGATCCTTGCTGGGTAGAGTAATCTTGGTTGTAGGTTTTTCCCTTTCATCACTTTAAATATGTCCTGCCACTCCCTTCTGGCTTGCAGAGTTTCTGCTGAAAGATCAGCTCTTAACCTTATGGGGATTCCCTTGTATGTTATTTGTTGCTTTTCCCTAGCTGCTTTGAATATTTTTCTTTGTATTGAATTTTTGATAGTTTGATTAATATGTGTCTTGGCGTGTTTCTCTTTGGATTTATCCTGTATGGGACTCCCTGCGCTTCCTGGACTTGATTGAGTATTTCCTTTCCCATATTAGGGATGTTTTCAAATATAATCTCTTCAGATATTTTCTCATCCCTTTCTTTTTTCTCTTCTTCTTCTGGGACCCCTATTGTTAGAATGTTGGTGTGTTTAATGTTGTCCCAGAGGTCTCTGAGACTGACCTCAATTCTTTTCATTCTTTTCTCCTTATTCTGCTCTGCGGTAGTTATTTCTACCATTTTATCTTCCACGTCACTTATCCGTTCTTCTGCCTCAGTTATTCTGCTATTGATTTTTTCTAGAGAATTTTAAATTTAATTTATTGTGTTGTTCATCATTGTTTGTTTGCTCTTTAGTTCTTCTAGGTCCTTGTTAAGTGTTTTTTTGTATTTTCTCCATCCTATTTCCAAGATTTTGGATCCTCTTTACTATCATTACTCTGAATTCTTTTTCAGGTAGACTGCCTATTTCCTCTTCAGTTGTTTGGTCTGGTGGGTTTTTACCTTGCTCCTTCATCTGTTGTGTGTTTCTCTGTGTTCTCATTTTGCTGAAGTTACTGTGTTTGGGGTCTCCTTTTCACAGGCTGAAGGTTCGTAGTTCTTGTTGTTTTTGGTGTCTTGTCCCCAGTGGGTAAGCTTGGTTCAATGGGTTTTGTAGGCTTCCTGGTAGAGGGGACTGGTGCCTGTGTTCTGGTGGATGAGGCTGGATCTTGTCTTTGTGGTGGGCAGAACCGTGTCTGGTGGTGTGTTTTGTGGTGTCTGTGTGTTTATGATTTTAGGCAGCCTCTCTGCTATTGGGTGGGTTTGTGTTCCTATCTTGCTAGTTGTCTGGCATGGGGTGTCCAGCACTGGAGCTTCCTGGTCATTGAGTGGAGCTGAGTCTTAGTGATGAGGTGGAGATGTCTTGGAGAGCTCTCGCCAGTTGATGTTACCTGGGGCCACGAGGTCTCTGGTCATCCAGTGTCCTGAACTCGGTTTTCCCACCTCAGAGGCTCAGGCCTGACACCTGGCCAGAGCACCAAGACTCTGTCAGCTACACGGAGGCCCGGCAAAGGTGGAGTCCCTCTCCCTTGTAATTTGTAGACACAGTTCCTGAAACTTGACCAAAGCACCAGCTGCCTTTCATTTCCTCAAGCTCTGCTCTTGCTGTATAAACCTGGTGATGGAAAAGGCAGTTTTCCAATGGATCACAAATAGATAGCAGGCATTTGGAAGTACAGTTTGGAATCAGCTGCCTCTTTCCTCAGTCACTCCTTACGCTCCATGTCCAGGCTCCAGTTTGTGAACTAACTGGGAGTAGATACTGGACCAGGCCCAGGAGCAGCTGAGAGGCCTTTGCTGTGGTGTGCACTCCTGCGGCTGGCCGGCTAGCCATGGGCTTGTGCATGGCCATGGAGACCAGTGACAGGAGTTGAGGTTTGCTGTGTGCAGATGCAGAGCTACAGATGTAGCTGTCGGCACAGGCGAGAGCACAGTGTCCGGATCTCCTTTATCACTTTTAGTTTACAGTCTACTTTGTCTGATATAAGTAGAACTACTTTTTTTTTTTGTTTCTTTGTTACCATTTGCTTGAAATGTCTTTTTCCATCCATTCACTCTCAGTTTATGTGTTTCTTTAAGGCTAAAGTGAGTCTCCTGTAGGCAGCATATTGTTGGATCTTGTTTTTCTTTTTTTAATCCATTCAGCCATTCTATGTCTTTTAATTGGAGGACTTAATCTGTTTACATTAAAGTAATTATTGCAGGTAGGAACTTACTATTGCCATTTTGTTAATTGTTTTCTGGTTGTTTTGTAGATTCATTGTTCCTATTTCTTATTCTGCTCTTTTTTTTGCTTTGATGTCTTTTAGTATCAGTATTCTTTGACTTCTTTATTGTTTTCTTTTGTGTAATTATGACAGGATTTTCCCTTATGATTACCATGAGGCTTACATAAAATATCTTAAATTTATAACACCCTATTTTAACCTGGTGACAACTTAACTTCAATAGAATTTATAAACTTTACACTTTTTCTTCTTCTCCCCCTCACATTTTAGGTTTTTTCTGTTACAATTTACATGTTTTTTTAAAAATTGTAAAACTAATAACAGATTATTATATTGAATATTTACGTTTTTAAACTACTTTTTAAAAAACACTTTAAAATAAGAGTTGTAAGTGAATTGTACACCACTATTAGCATATTGTAGAATCTAATGAGATTTACACTACCTTTTTATATTTTTATGATGTTAATTAGTGTTGTTTTACTGCCCCTGAAAGAACTCCCTTTAGAATTTCTTGTAAGGTAGGTCTGGTGGTAATGAACTCCCTCAACTTTTGTTTGTTCAGGAAAGTCTTTATCCCTCCTTTGTTTCTGAAGGACAGCTTTGCTAGGAATAAAATTCTTGGTTGATAGTTATTTTCTATGTTTTGAATATGTCATCCCACTCTTTTCTGGCCTGAAAGTTTTTGTTGAAAAATCTGCTGATAGTATTATGCTGTTCCTTTGTATGTAACTTCTTTTTTCTTACTGCTCTTAAACCTTTTTTTTCTTTTTTTTTGTCTTTAGTTTTAGACAATTTAATTTTAATGTGTCTTGGTGTAGCCCTAATTGTGTTCAACCTATTTGGTATCCTTTGGGCACATGGATCTGGATGTCCATTCCTTTCCCCAGGTTCAAAAAGTTTTCAGTCATTATTGCTTTAAATATACTTTCTGTCCCTTTCTCTCTCTGAAATTCCCATAATGCAAATGTTTCTTTTCATTGTTTTCTATAATTCCTGTAGGCTTTTTTTCACTCTTTTTCTTTTTGCTCCTCTGACTGTTGAATGGGCTGTGCAGTTCTCTGTGTGCTCTGGTTAGGTCCTCTGGTCAGACAAGCTGAAGGCTGTGTTCAGCAATGAGTGGGGCTAGAAATTAGATTTCCTGCCTGGGTGCAGTGGGAGAAGCAGCTCTAAAGCCAGTAAAGCTCTTTGCTTGTTGTCTTAACTCAAACTGACCTGCAACCCAAGTTTCCTGACCAAACAAGGGCCACTCACTTTGCTCTGCAAACTATCAGTGCTGACTGCCTGCCTCTCAGCATGAATGCTCCTGGGCTGTACAGCTTTCAGGAGTTGTCTCCAGCCCTTTTGGTCAGATGGGGCTATGTCTCCACACTCTCAACAGTGGTTGGGGCTATGTGTCAGCTCCCTTGCCTGGATGGGAGGGGGAGGGGCTATTTCAGGCTTCTCTCAATTTACCAAACAGGCTGTCTGGTTGGGAGGGGCTGGGAGCTACTCTTAGCCTTGGCTATGAAGTAATCCCCCTGCCTGAGCATAACATGGAAACATTCCATGCCCCAGAACAGCTTTGCTCTAGGGGACATCAGCTCTGCCCACCCACCTCTTGGCTTGAGTGCCACTGGGCCACACTGCTTCCAGGAGTTGTCTCCAGCCCTTCTGGCCAGGTGGAATGGAAGTGGATGGAACTGTGATTCAGCTCCTTGTCTGGGCATATATAAACTGAGCTCTAGGGCTGGGAAAACTCCTCATTTGAGGATCCAAATTAGGCAAATCTGCACCCCACTGAGTTCCCAGGTCAGAGTGCACCCCTGACTTGATTCTGCAGATGAGCAAAGCCACTGGTGTGGATTACTACTTGGGCACTGCAGGTATGAACTTGGTCTGCCAAGACCGTGTGCTGGTTGTTGCAAGCCCCTCCCCTCTTCTCCATCACAGTCAGATTCCCAGTTGTTGAGCCCCACAGATTCCCCTGCAATCCCTGTGGTACAAGATCAGAGTAGGGACTCCCATAAAGTGACCCACAATGCTGGAGGCAGTGCTGTTTGTACCCCTGGGTTCTCTTTTCCCACTGGAGGAACTGGGGGCTTAGTGGTGCTGCACTGGTCTGGAGGAGGGACAATGCAGTCAACATGTAGCCACTTCTTTTACCCTTCCAATACAGTCTGTCTTGGTGCAGGAGGGTGCTTTAGTCTCACCCCCATGTTCTAGGATTCTCTCAGTGGTGTCTTGTTCTTGAATAGTTATTAGTTCTTCTTCTTGTGAGGGTAAGCAATGTCAGGAACAATCTATGTCTACGTCTTGGTGATGTTACTCTCCCATGATAGAAGTTTAATAAGTCTATCTTTACTGTTTATTGACTGATATTTAAATAAAGTAATGAAGACCATGTGGTATAGAGAAAACCTTATGCTATTTGGGCCCTGAGGATCCTTAAACTGACTACCAGTATTCTGCAGGTGGGATCAAGGTGAATCAGGTTCCCCATTCAACAAACATTCACAGAGAAATGTACTCTGTATAACATAGAGGGGATCTACAAATATGAGCAAGGCTTCCAGGAGCTAACTCTATTTAGGGAAAATGAGAAATGTACATGACTACAATTCAAAGAGGATGAATTCAGGATGTGTTAGAGGCACAAACAGGGCAGTAGAACTACAGATGAGGGAGATATTAGCTCTGGCTTAGGGTAGTAGAGAGATATATTTTTACAAGTTCTGTTTTCAGATTATATAATAACTAGTATCTCTTATTTCATCATTTTCAACCCACCTTCATAATTTCCTTTTTATCTGTATACCATTTTTACAGTTGATCCATCTTTTTAACTTTAATAATTCAAATAAATGAATTAAGAAAGTAAACTTTATCTTAGTACTATAAATGGAAAACCAGTTCACTCGCCATAAAAAGACAGTAACTAAAAATAAAAATGGTATAAACAAAATAATGTTATTAAATTCTATCTAGGTAATGTTGCCTGTTCTTTGGCTCTGAGTCTAAGTCCTTATAAAAAAAAAAAAGCTTAGCAAGTGTTGGAGAGATGCTAATGACATATTAGCATGGCACTGAGACTTGTTTCTTAACAAATCAGAAAATCAGAAAAAGAATTGAAAATATTATAGAATGGCTTTCTCACTATGTGATTCAGTGCTAATGATTTCTCTTACCATTTTTGGTACCAGTCTCATTTTTTTTAGAAGTTCTTTGGTGAATCAACAGTCCAGGTTTTAGGTCTGGTGGGCATGATACCAGTAGAAGAGAGGCAGAGTTCATGGAAGAAGCCTCGTGTTTGAGGCTTTTGGTTGTCAGAATCTAAGGCAAGGATATTCCCTTGGACAAACTGTAAGAAGCATACTGGTTTCTATGGTGACAATAGAAAGAGGAGGAGGAAGTCTTGCTTCTATTTTACAGTCTTATTTTTCTGCCCTTAGAATTCATTCTGGGTCTGGAAGTTAGGATGAGCTGAATGCCATTTCTCATTTCTAATGAGATGAGCTCATTTCTAATCCCTTCTTCTTAGGTGTCTCCATCTAGATGAAGGCTTCCACCCGCAGTCATGAGTCTGCTTTAGACTATAAATGCGTTTACAGATGTGAATAATGGGTGCCTTTTCAAATGCAGATGATATTTATATACTGAAAATGGACTTCACTAGTGGGGTTTGTTGGAGTTTATCAGCTTCAGAAATGCAACCTCTCAAATGTAGATCATCGAACACATTAGTATCATTTCACAAAACATTCTGGGGACCAACAGTTCTTTGATGCTTTGAAATCCAAGATAAATGCTGTCAGTCAAGATAGAAAATGATATTTCTTTATGGGCTGGACCTTTGAAGAAATAGGGGTGTTGAAACTTGGCAGCACATCAGCAGCCACTGGAACTCCTTTCCACTAGCCATTTTTTTCCAGAGATAATTTTGACAAGAGACTGGAAAGAATCCCTCTCAGTTCCCTGGGGAATAGGAAATTACTAGATTTATAAGATTTATCTTGTTTGCCGTAGAAGAGCCTAACTTTGAGCTTGGTAAGAATTATAATTAGCAGAATGCAAAGTAATAATGAAACGACTTCCTTAGAAAGTATGCATTCACAACTCATGCTAATGTTCAGAAAACATGATCAATATCCTAGTCACCCTCCTCTCAGAATAATAATAGTAAATTTATTGGCTGCCATATTTTTAGTGCCTTTTCTGCTTAGTCTATTCCAGACACTGTGTTTTTCACTTCACACACATTATCTTTAATCTTCACATCAACTTTGTAAAGTAGATTCTTTTCCAACTTTAGATGGAGAAATTGAGGTTCCTATGGAACTGGCCAAGATCATATAGCTAAGAATGGTGGAAGTCAATACCTCCTAATTTTACAAGTCTGTGTCATTAAATTTGGCTCCTAAATTTGACATGATACTACAGGTGAGGTGTGATAAGAATATAATTCAGTAGAGATATAAACTTTCAATATTAATATGTTTACATTTTAAATTAAATTTAAAATTTACATTTTAAATTAAGTTTACATTTTTCTCTCTCCTCCTTTCTACCCCCTCTGGCGTATTAGCATCATGTAAGCATAAGAAGTTGTTAGAGCACAGGGTTTAGAGTGAGACAGATCTGGTTTGAGTCCAGCTCCATCACTTACTAGTTCTCAGACTTGGCAAGAGATTTAATCTTTCCAGTACTCAGTTTCTTTAACTATAAATCAGGTGTAATAATAGTGCCTCTCTCTTGAGGTTATTATTATTAAATGAGATAAGGTAATTTAAATGCTTATTAACACATTGCCTAACCTGTAGTAAATGTTCAATAATTGCATGAATAATAATCATTATCATTATTAATTTATTTAATCAAAGTTTGACTTTACCTCTGTGCTTCTCTTTTGTTCCATAGTTCTTTGAGTGACCTCCTTTTATGTGTATTTTTTTTTAAACTCCATTATCTGGTTGACTAATCCTTGACTTAAACTTGTTCTCTACAATGCCCAGCCAGGTTCTACAAATGTGTTAAAATATGTCATATACCAATTACTTGGCCTGGTTTAGCTATTGTATATGTATATAAATATATACAAAAGTGTGTGTGTGTTTGAGTATGTGAGTGAGTGACATATAGAGAGACAATGAAAGGCCTTTGAGACACTAACCTTATAGGGCATTATTTTGTTAACAGCCCTCCTGATCTCCTCTTGGAAATCCAGATCCATCTTTAAACAGCTAAGCTTTCTGGAAGATCTGTGACTCAAATTGTCAAAGCTTACAGAGAGCAAGTGCTGGAAGAAGAGACAGCCCCTCCAGCTGTTCCCTTTCCCCTCTTTGCATATGTGAACACTTCCCACAAACCCCTGTGTGAAATGTGGGAGAAGCAGAAGGGAAATTGTTGAGCTGTTTATTTTAATGCAAACAAAGGTTAAGATAGTCTTTTCTGAATGTTTTTCTTGGGAGCCAAGAATGAAATCTTATATTACTCCACCAATATGTTTATTCTGAGGGAATTTAAAGATTTAACTACCTTGAGTTGTATCTCTGTTCATGACACGCCTACATGATCTTCTTTAACCCAAGCACTCCAATGCAACAGTTGGGAAAATCTGCTAAGGAAGTAGGCGGAAGAGGAATGAGACTCAAAAATCGGAAGTCACTTTATTGGGCTTCCCTGGTGGCGCAGTGGTTGAGAGTCCGCCTGCCGATGCAGGGGATGTGGGTTCGTGCCCCGGTCCGGGAGGCTCCCACATGCCACGGAGTGGCTAGACTCGTGAGCCATGGCCGCTGAGCCTGCGCGTCCGGAGCCTGTGCTCCGCAACGGGAGAGGCCACAACAGTGAGAGGCCCGCTTACCGCAAAAAAAAAAAAAAAAAAGAAGTCACTTTATTGATGGAGCATGTAGAATCAGAAGACTACTCATGACAAGGGAACTAAGATAAATCAGACATTTGATGGTCTCAGATGACCTTGTCCATCCTTATCACAGTGAGGATGGCCCTTTCAAGAGGACTGAAAATACTCCAGTCTAAACTTATTACTCTGGACTATTATAAGGTCTAATATGCCAATATCCTAACTTCATTCTGTAGCACGCTTTCCCTCATTCAGTTTTTGCCAATGCCCTAGTTTTCTTTTGATTTCGAAGATACACAGAGTTCATTCCCACTTTAGGGATTTTGAGCTTGACCTTGCCTCTTATTGAAATGTCTACTTCCAGATCTTTTCATGGCTGCCTTCTTCTCATCACTGAGGCTTCAAGCCATATGTTAGCTCCTCAGAGAGGCCTTCCCTGACCACCTTTGACAAGAATGCTATTTGCTTCCCAGTATTCCTTTTCCCTTTCTCCCCTTGTTAAGCACACTGACATACAGCCAAACAACTATATTACCCAGGCTCCCTTGCAGCTTGATATTGCTCTGTTCTGACGAAAGAAATGTAAGCCAAAGTATAATGTGGTCCTTTGAAAACAATCCCTAAAAGGAAGGAGGTTCATTCTTCTTTCTCCCCATCTCAGTCCTGTTCCCTGGAACACCAAGTGTGGTGACTGGGCTCTAGCAGCCATATTCAATCATGGAGGAAAGGACATTCACTAGGTATGTTGGAGCAGAGATCTGGAAAGCCTGAGTGCCTGATGAATTTGTGAGTCTCTAAAGTAGTCATGAATTGTCTACTTCCAGGCTTCTTTTAAATAAGAGAGAAATAGACTTTATCTCATTTAAGCCACTGCTATTTTGGGTTCTTTGTATATTCAGTCAAACCTACACAAAATTGTAGATTGCCTTGGGTAGTGTGGTCATTTTGACAATACTGATTCTTCCAATCTAAGAACACAATATATCTTTCCATCAGTTTGTGTCATCTTCAGTTTCTTTCATCAGTGTCTTGTAGTTCTCAGAGTACAGGTCATTTGCTTCCTTAGGTAGGTTTATTTCTAGGTATTTTATTCTTTTTGATGTGATAGTAAATGGGATTTTTTCCTTAATTTCTCTTTCTGATCTTTCATTGTTAGTATATAGAAATGCAACAGATTTCTGTGTATTAATTTTGTATCCTGCAGCTTTACCAAATTCATTGATGAGCTCTAGTAGTTTCCTGGTAAAGTCTTTAGGATTTTCTATGTATAGTATCATGTCATCTGCAAACAGTGACAGTTTTACTTCTTTTCCAGTATGGATTCTTTTTCTTTCTTTTTCTTCTCTGATTGCTGTGGCTAGAACTTCCAAAACTATATGTTGAATGAAAGTGGTGAGAGTGGACATCCTTGTCTTGTTCCTGATCTTAGAGGAAATGCTTTCAGCTTTTCACCATTGAGTATGATGTTAGCTGTGGGTTTGACATATATGGCCTTTATGATGTTGAGGTAGGTTTCTTCTGTGTCCACTTCCTGAAGAGTTTTTATCATAAATTGATGTTGAATTTTATCAAAAGCTTTTTCTGCATCTACTGAGATAATCATATGTTTTCTATTCTTTGATTTGTTAATGTGGTGTATCATACTGGTTGATTTGTGGATACTGAAAAGTCCTTGCATCCCTGGGATAAATCCCACTTGATCATGGTGTATGATCCTTTTAATGTACTGTTGTGTTCGGTTCACTAGTATTTGGTTAAGGATTTTTGCATACTATTTACAATAGTGAAGACATGGAAGCAACCTAAATGTCCACTGACAGATGAATGGATAAAGAAGATGTTAAATACACACACAGGCGCGCACACACACACACACACTGGAATGTTGCTCAGCCATAAAAAAGAATGAAGTAATGCCATTTGCAGCAACATGGATGGACCTAGAGATTATCATACTAAGTGAAGTAAGCCAGACAGAGAAAGGCAAATATCATATGATAACACTTATATGTGGAATCTAAAAAACAAAAAAATGATACAAATTAACTTATACACAAAACAGAAATAGAACCACAGACATAGAAAATAAACTTATGGTTACCAAAGGGGAAAGGTGGGGGAGGAATAAATTAGGAGTTGGGGATTAACATATACACGCTACTATATATAAAATAGATAACCAACAATGACCTATTGTATAGCACAGGGAACTATACTCAATATTTTGTAATAATGTATGAGGGAAAAGACTCTTAAAAAGAATATATATATATTCTGTGTATACAACTATATATACTATATATGTATTATATGTGTATGTGTATTATATATGTATATAACTGAATCACTTTGCTGTACACCTGAAAATAACACAACATTGTAAATCAACTGTACTTCAATTAAAAAAAAAAACCTGCATAAAACCAATTTAAAGTATCACTCTCCTGCCTGCACACACCCCGATTTATCAACCATTACTCTCTGGCCTGTCTTCTTTTTATTTCTTTAAATTTTTATTTATTTATTTATTTAGTTTTATTGGAGTGTAATTGATTTACAATGTTGTGTTAGTTTCAGGTATACAGCAAAGTGATTCAGTTATACATATACATATATTCATTCTTTTTTAGATTCTTTTCTCATATAGGTTATCACAGAATATTGAGTAGAGCTCCCTGTGCTATACTGTAGGTCCTTGTTTGTTATCTATCTTATGTATACTAGTGTGTGTATGTTCATCCCAAGCTCCTGATTTATCCCTCTCCCCACATTTCCCTTTTGGTAATCCTAAGTTTGTTTCTGATATATGAAAGTCTGTTTCTGTTTGGTAAATAAGTTTATTTGTATCATTTTAAAAAACATTTAATTTATTTATTTACTTATTTTTGGCTGTGTTGGGTCTTCATTGCTGTGTGTGGGCTTTCTCTAGTTGCAGCGAGCGGGGGCTACTCTTTGTTGCGGTGCAGCGGTTTCTCATTGTGGTGGCTTCTCTCGTTGTGGAGCACGGGCTCTAGCACATGGGCTTCAGTAGTTGTGTCACGCAGGCTCAGTAGTTGTGGCACGTAGGCTCTAGAGCGCAGACTCAGTAGTTGTGGTGCACAGGCTTAGTTGCTCTGCGGCATGTGGGATATTCCCAGACCAGGGCTTGAACCCAAGTCCCCTGAATTTGCAGGCAGATTCTTAACCACTGCACCACCAGGGAAGTCCCAATTGTATCATTTTTTAAATTAGATTCCACATATGAGAGATATCATATGATATTTGTCTTTGTCTGTCTGACTGACTTTGCCTTATTAGTATGATAATCTCTAGGTCCATCCATGTTGCTGCAAGTGGCATTATTTTATTCTCTTTTATGACTAAGTAATATTCCATTGTATATATACCACATATATATACCATATATATATATACCACATATATATATATATACCATATATATATATATACCACATATATATATACCATATATATATGGATCTTCTTTATCCATTCCTCTGTTGATGGACATTTTGGTAGCTTTCATGTCAATGAACACTGGGGTGTGGACTGTCTTCTTCATGGCACTTTTTAACAACTGGAAATTCTCATTTCTTTCCTTCTTTATTGTTTGTACATCCCATCTAGAATGTAACGTCTGTGCAGGAGGGACCTTATCTTCTTTGTTAGCTATGGTGTCCTCAGAACTAAAAAAATGTCTAGTAGGACACACAGACATAGAGAACAGACTTGTGGTTGCCAAGGGTGAGGGGGCGTGGGGGAGGGATGAATTGGGAGTTTAGGGTTAGCAGATGCAAACCATTCGAATGGATAAACAATAAGGTCCTACCGTATAGCACAAGGAACTATATTCAATATCCTGTGATAAACCATAATGGAAAAGAATATGAAAAAGAGTGTATATAAATGTATAACTAACTCACTTTGCTATATCGCAGAAATTAACACAAAGTTGTAAATCAACTATACTTCAATACAATAAATTTTAAAAATGTCTAGTAGGTACTCCATAAAAAAATTACTGAGTGAATGAAATCTGTTGGCTAAAACTCCTACTCAGATCTGCAGTTGTCTCTGTAATTCTGTTTCTATGGTTGACCAGTCTTTCTGTGAATCATACCTTCTTTCTTTGGATATAGTAATGTATTGCATAACTCTTTCTAGACTTGGCATACCTCATTTTATTGTCTTTCACTTTACTGCACTTTGCAGTTATTGCGTTTTTACGAATTGAATGTTTGTGGCAACTCTGCATTGTTAGATGATGGTTAGCGTTTTTTAGCAGTAAAATATTTTAAAATTAATGTATGTTCTTTTTTTAGACATAATGCTATTATGCAGTTAATAGACTACAGGATAGTGTAAACATAACTTTTATATGCACTGGGAAACCAAAAATTTGTGTGACTTGCTTTATTTCAAAAATTCATTTTAGGGCTTCCCTGGTGGCACAGTGGTTAAGAATCCGCCTGCCAATGCAGGGGACACGGGTTCGATCCCTGGCCTGGGAAGATCCCACATGCCGCAGAGCAGCTAAGCCCAGGCGCCACAACTACTGAGCCTGCACTCTAGAGCCCACAAGCCACAACTACTGAGACCGTGTGCCACAACTACTGAAGCCTGTGCGCCTAGTGCCTGTGCTTCCCAACAAGCGAAGCCACGACAATGAGAAGCCTGCGCACTGCAATGAAGAGTAGCCCCCGCTCGCTGCTAGTAGAGAAAACCTGCACACAGCAACAAAGACCCAACGCAGCCAAAAATAAATAAAGTAATTAAATTAATTTTAAAAAAAAAGAAAAGCAAACTGATCAATGTAGTTCACATTGAGTTGTGAATGACTGACAAGTTTAACCTGAGGGAGGAGGTATTTGTCATTTTAAAGTGAGATTTGTTGCAGTCCCTCTCTCACTCCTTCTGCACCCTCTACCCCCAATCCTGGCTCATTTTGTCCAGGTACACACACACACACACACACACACACACACCCTTTTGAGCAAAGAATCCTTCCTCAATGTCCTTGACTTTCTTGACCACCCTCTTCTCACACACATGGACATGGTGGGACATGGGAAAAAGAGGTGATCTGCTTAGCATCTCACTTGTGAAAGAGAGTTCACCTCTGACAATAAATTGTTTTTTTCTGTCCATGACGTATAAGAAACAAAATCTGGTAAAACATGATCAGGAAGAAGTCACTTGTCATCCCCCTCTATAACGAAGAACAGCAATTCAAGTCAGCAATTATTTGGTATAGGGTTAAGAGTGGTTAGGCTTTGGAATCAGCTACTCGGGCTTGAATCTTGCCTCCACAGATTATAGCTATGTGAAGTTGGGTAAGACTTTACCTATCCAAGCCTTCATTGCCTCATCTGTATAACACAGAGTTTATGATAACTCTTCGAAGGGATGTGGGGATTTAGTTGGATAATCTATATTAAGCTTGTAGCAGAGAATCTGGTTGTCTAAAGTAGTCAGTAAATGTTAGCTTTATTATTATTTACTAATCACATCCTGTAAAGGACACTTGGAAATACACAGAGAAATAATGCTCTGTTCCTGCCTGCGGGGAGCTTACAAATATGAATAACAGCATGCAGGATTCCTGTGTGATTAAGGGACTCTCATAGACACCAAGTCTTTTAAAACATTTTCAAAATTCCTGTTTTCCAGAAAAGCTACTGTCATGCTTTCCTGCACACTCAGTTTATCTGTCTTCTTAAGCCTTTTGATATCAGTTACACTAGGCTTTTTGCATCTTTACTCCTAGCCCTGTGTACAGTGTGGCCAAATATTATACCTCATGTATTATTTTTTTTGTCACTTCCTTGGTGCTTCTCCAAAGCCGACCCTTTCCTTGCATGCAAAGGAGGGAGACTTCCTTGGAAGAACATCTAGTCCAAAGGTTCCACGTATCACATATGCTGACTTAGTTGTTTCTTCACAAAGATAGTATATTATCTTGAAACAAACAAACAAAACAGAACATCTCTGTAGGAATGATCAGGGTATCTTAATGGTACCAGTTAGGATAAAAATACTTTTCTTCTCTTCTATGTTAAAGCTAAGGCTGCAGTATTTCTGTAGTCATACTACTGTTGTCCAGACAGGGTTATTGCAGTGTGCTTTCGGTTTGAAAAAGAAAAGGAACCAGTGCTTATCTCCTCATACGTATAAAATGGCTCTTTCACCTTCTAGCTCACTTTGCATTCCTCTTCCTTCTGTATTTAAACTAGTAGTATGCGAAAGGGGCTAACCACCACTTCTTGTCACTTGTATACTTAAAGGCCTGGTTTAGATAGCCTTTATGTGAACTTTCCTTCATTTCAGTCTCTAACTTAACGTGGCACAGAAAGCTAGACAGAGGTCAGTGCATGTGTAAACAGTGATGCCAGTATTTAGAACAACTAAAGGGGAAAGAAGTCTAACCCACTTCCTAATGGGCTAAAAATCACAATGATACTATGTGGTATTTGGAAGAGGGATGAAAGCATGCTCATGACTTATTTGAATTGCTTATCCTCTTGAATGAGTTATTTCATGACTTATTTGAATTGCTTATCCTCTTGAGTGAGTTATTTGAGATCAAAAGTTTGATTCGTTTATTGAGTGAGCACATGCCAATATTGCACTAAAAAAAAAAGGTGATGGTACATTCTACCATCATACACTATCATAACAAAATGCCAGTTTGATTATATTGTTTCTGGGATTTTGTAACTTTTAGAAACTCAGTTTTAGGGAAGTCAGTACAGCCACAGAGGTGGTGAGAAACATTTGGAAATATTAACATATGCAGGAAAATTATAATTGGTTCTTTGAAAAAAGACATTATCATTTTAGTATCATTTTTTCTTAATTCTTTTTAATCATTCAACAAGTATTTACTGAGTTTCTCCCAATGAATCTGAGACTTTATCCATTATAAGATGCATTATCATTTCAGGTACCACTAGATTGGCTAATAACCTCTGAGGTGGCTCTCAATGATCCCCACCTTCTAATATAAATGCCCTTGGGTAATCCCTGAGTGTGGGCTGGACCTAAGGACTTGATTCTAAAGAACAGAGAGAAAACAGATGGGATGTAACTTCATGACTAGGTTACAAAAGATCATGACTTTAATCTTGCTAAGACTCTATTTCTGGCATTCTCCTTTGCCTTTGTGCTTGTTTGTTCTGGTAAAGCAAGCTGTCATGTTGTGATATGCTCTATGGAGAGGGCCACTTCAGAGACCCTGAAGTTCAGAGACCCTGAGGCAGAAGACCCAGTTAAGCTGCTCCTGGATTTTATATATATATATATATATATATATACACACACACACACACACACACACACACACGTATATATACATATATATATCTGGTATTTTTACAGCCTATTTCTCCATTTGCCATACTTCTCTGCCTTTCTGTTTTATGTTTTCACTTTTTATGACTTTTACTTAGCTGTTTGTTTTTGTTCCATGGGATGTAACTTGTCTTTAAAGAAAAGATATGTACTTTGAAGCCAAAGCTTATTGACTTTGTAATCTTACTTAATTTTTCTGAACCTTAGGTTTCCTATGTGCAAAATGGGAATAATAATATCTGATATATTAGGCAGGACCTTTTTAGTTCAAGTGACAGAAACCCAACTCAGACTACCTTAGGTAAACAATAAAAGTAGAAATTTATTGTTTAGGTAATTTCAGAAGGGGTGCAGTTGAAGTTCAGGGATTACTGACATTTGGGACTGCAGTGTCATAAGAACTGTCCCTTTTCATCTATAAACTCTACTACTTTCTGGTCAGTTTCATTTTCTCAGACTGACTTCTTTCACAAGGCTGGAAACTTGGTTGCCAGCAGCTCCTACTTCTTATATCTCTGACACAGCTTTGCCACCAGAAAGGGACTGAATTTCTTTTCCAAGATCCAATTTAATACCTGTCAAGGAAAGGCTGATTGGCTCACCTTGGGTTCCACTGGTTGTGGGAAAAGGCAGAAGCCTATATTTCAAGGAAAATTACCTGGTTATAATGTGTGAAGGGGGCATTATACCATTTTTTGAAGGATTATTATGAGTTACAAATAAAAATTCTTCCATCGTACCTTGCTTACATTATTGTTGTTATTTTTCTATGAGTGTGAAAGAATAGTCTCATCTGTATATGTGTAAAATAGAGACTGTAGTATGTGCTCTAGATTCATCACCAGCCAATTTTGAGAATTAGGCAGAGTGAAATGTTACAATGTCAGTGTAAATGTAAAACAAGAGTTTAGGGTTATCTAATTGTCTCTCCTTAGGTACTATTAAATGTCCTCTAAAAAGGGTTTTGACATTGAAAACATTCAATATAAGATTAAAGAAAAACTGAGGAGGGAAAATAATTACCCACAATCCCATTTACTTAAAGTATTTTTGCATATTCCCTTCCAGGTCTCTTCCACATCCCCCAAACATCCAGAGTTATAACTGTATTTACCTATACTTTCTATCCTGCTTTTAGTATTATGTAATAAATATTTCCCATCTTTCTAGGTAGCAATCAGAATGATAATGTAATGGCTATATGCTATTCCATTATGTTGATGGAATCATAATTTACACTGTACTTCCTATTTATTGGTTGGAGTGTACAATTTAATTTAATTTAATTTAATTTTGGCTGTAGATAATGTCACTTTACATTCTTAGTGTACTGTATTAAAATAGGTTGTATGACCATAATATTGTTCACAAATAGGCAGTTACAATACTGGCTAAGTGTTTAATAAATACTTGTTGCATGAGTGAATGTGTCAAAAAATGGATTCATGGAAGTAAGTAGACTTTAACATGGAAAGAACATTTGGCTGAGGTTAAAAGGAGAGGGAAAGTTATGTGCACTTGAGAATTGTGGTGAGGGAGAGATGTGTTGCAATTAAGATGCTTTCTCTGTCAAGAACATTGACTTCTGTATCTGCCTGATCTATGACCTTGGACAAACACTTTACTCTACTGAGCCTCAGTTTCTAGAGGATATTTAAAGTTACTTTAAAATAAAAGATTATTTGACTGCCTGATGTTGAGTGTGTATAGACAGTCTGACCAAAGAGAGGATATCAATAATGCTTTCCTAAAACAGATTACAAAGAGCAAACTATAGTAATTGTGAGCAATTTAACTATCTTGATGGCTGCTGGAAGCTAGTGTCTGCCAAAGGCAGGGTATCTTATGAATCCTTTGCATGTTTGATTGATTGTTTTATGTCTAAGAGAGTAAAGAAAGAAAGCAATGAAAGAATCTTTCTGTGTCATTCACAAATGTGATAAGTAGGTAAATCTATCAGAAGATCAAATGTGAGCAAAATGTCATTTTTAAGGGAAAGGAATGAATTCTGGAAACAATAGAGTGATTTATATGTTCCAATATATGTAAAAACAATGTAGAGATTTATAAAGCTTGTACTTTGTGAACATTTAGAAGAAAAACTGGTGATCAGTAAGAGCCAACTTGTGTTAAGAAGAAACCCTGACAAAGTAAATTTGGTTCCTTATTGGGTGGGGTTAGTGGCTTGATATATTGGAAAATCTCATACACAAAAGGTATATTGGTTTCAGAAAATCAGTTTACAAAGGCTTCCATGTCATACATCTTGTAGCTAAAATGATGAATTTGTACCTACGTGAGTTTGCAGTCGATTGAGCAACCATTGTAGTATGAGAGCAAAACAATCTAAGCAATGTTATGCTCCATTAATAGATGTGTAATGTCCATAAAAAGGGAAATAATGGTCCCCCTGATTATTAAAATTAACAGTGCTCAGGAAGGTCCTTGCCTCTCCAGGTGCTCTTTCCTTCCAAAGACAGCACTGTGGAGAAGACAAAAGAATAGATGTGCAAGCTTAAAAAGGTCAGGGATGAAGAAACTGAAAGCTAATTCAGGATTTTAGAGATAGATGAAGGCAAGATGGATGAAGGCTACTTAAGCCAAAAGGCAGGTATTGTGATAGTGTCAGACCAGGCAGTGTGAGTGTATTATGGGTTTCCTAAGGAATGCTACTGTATCTCATTGACCTTTGAAATCCATTCTCACCCCTAGAGCCTAGCATGCCTGGAACAGAGGAAATAGTAAACAATTACTGAATATATGATAAATGCAAATACATGAACAGGGTTGACTTCCAAGCTGAGAACATACCCTACAAATACCCCCCTCTCTCAAGACCAATGAAACAGTGTAAATTATAATTTTCCCAAGGTAGTGCTACTGCCTCTGGCATTGTGCAAAGAGAATACTCCAATGGTAGAGTTTATAGATGTCTTAACCAGCTTTCCTTTTTAGATAGGGAAACCAAATCCCCAAAGAGACTAAGAGGCTTGTCCAAGATCTCATACCTAATTAGAAACACAATTGGTTTAGGAAATGCTTATCTCTTGATCCTAGTCCAACAAAGCTTTCCCTGCCTCTTTCCTGCCCTGCTGATCTCTGCCTCAGCTGCTTCCTAGGCAAGTCTTCTAATACATTTTCCACTTGAGCACTTGATGTAAATGGATTCCTGTCTATCACTCCTGAGCTCATTCCCTACCTCCACTCTTTGCCTGCTAAACTGATTTTCATTCTTATTCTTGTGCCTATTTTGCCTCTTAGTAGAGGCCTGCTGAGAGACCTTTCCTGTACCCCTCACTGCTCCCAGTCTTGGATTTTAGTCCTCAACACTATCCTAATTCTTTTTCTCTTAGAAAGACAAAGATGATTGTTTTATTCGTTATGTATTGCTGTGTAACAGACTACCTGCAAATTAAGTGGCTTAAACTACAAACATTTATCATCTCAGTTTCTGTGGGAAAGGACTCTTGGAGATGCATAGCTGCGTGGGTCTGGTTTAAGGTCTTGCATGAGGTTTCAGTCAAGATATTCACTTGGGCCGTAGTCTCATCTGAAGGCTCGACATGGCGAGAATCCATTTACAAACTCATTCACATGGTGTTGACAGGCCTCAATTCCTCACTGGCTGTTGGTCAGGGGCTTCAGTTCCACACCATGTGGACCTTTCCATAAGTTGCCTGAGTATTCTCATGACATGGCAGCTGGTTTCTCCCAGAGGTGGTGAACTGAGAGAGAGAGAGAAAGAGAAACAGAGAGAGGGGGAAAAAAAGCCACTGTTTTTTATAATCCAATCTCGGAAGTGAAATACCATCTGCTACATGTTATTTGTCACACAGACCTTCCTGGTACAGCAAGGAAGGAGACTACACAAGGGTATGAATACCAGGAGGTGGGGATCATTGGGGTCCATCTTGGAGGCTGGCTACCACAAGAGTACAGGAGTGCTCTTTGCCAGTGAGGTCCAAAAGCAATTAAAATTAAAGCTATTTTATGGGAGAATACATTCATGTAGTACAAAGATCAAAATAATATAAAAAATATTCAATACAAGTCTCCTATTCTTGCCCTCGTCCTTCCCCTTCTCATAGGTAACCATTTTAAAAAGTTTCTTATATATTAATTTAGAGCAGAGGTTGGAAAAAGATTTTTATAAAGGGTCAGATAGTAAATATTTTAGGCTTTATGGACCATACAGTTTCTGTTGCAACTACTTTAATTCTTTTGTTGTAGGATGAACATACCCAAAGACAATAGTATGGAAGATATCATGTCTGGGTGCCAATAAAACTGTTTATGGACACTGAAATTTGAATTTAACATTTTTTTCTGTATCATAAAATATTCTCCTTTTGATTTTTTTAGTCATGAAAAATGAAAAAAAAATGCTTAGCTGTGGGTTGTATTAAAGCAGGCTGATTTTGCCTACTAGCATTAGTTTGCCAACCTCTGTTCTAGATTTTCTTTACACAAATAAAAACAAATATGAATATGTAGTTTTATTTTTTCTCCTTTAGGGACATTAAACAATTCTGCGTCACTCCAGAGCAAGCCTCCTATCTGTAGTCTCTCAAATTTTGGTTGTTGGAAATTCTTCTGGCAACTACCCTAGGTCTTCAACAGGCTTTCAGCATGTATACTTCTTCACAAACCTGGACCTCTCCTCCCCTTGTTCAGAATGAGGAAACTTTTAGCATGTATCTTGGATCAATAGGGCCAGAGGAGACCTTGGATATTATCTTGTCAACCTACCTAATCCTTTATCCATTTTATAGGCAAGGCATCTGAAGTCTAGAGTTTTAAAACTTTTATTCTCTTCAAGATAAGGGCTAGTACTACAACCCTGGTCAAGGAAAGCCTTACTTTGTTATAGGTCATAAACAGTGGGAAAATGGAAGATTATAGAATATGCAGTGTCCACTGTCATTGAAGCTTTCAGTTTCTCTGTTCTGTTGGCATAATGACAGTTTTGTGTGTTTCTGGAACTTTGTGTCTGCTATGTGTGTTTACAAGAGCACATTCAATGTACCCTGGGTATTAAGGAGAATGTGGAAGGATGTTGATGGCTGCTAGAAAGCATCAGCATCTAGGGAGGACTCAAAGGAGGGGGGTGGGTTTGTGGTAGAAATACAGTATTTAGTGGTAACTGGATAAATAAAAGCTTGTTTGTATGTCTAGTTGGCTTTTATAAAAAATTTAATTTGGGGCCAGGGTTTCAATGTCATGGAAAGAATAAGGATGAGTAAGGGTGAAGATGTATTACAACTTTCACTTAATGTGTCTTAATAGCTGACGATTTTTCACCTTGTGGGCTTGGTGGAAACAGCATACCTCAGATTTAGTGGTGCCTTGAAGACATTTTGATATATTGTTGTCATGACCATTGCTGTCAATGGTGGGAACATTGGGTGATTAGGAGGGAAGGCAATGAGAAGGTATTTAGACAAATAGGTTGGTGATGATTTAAATGGGCCAAACATTTTCCACTACCTAAAGAGCTAATATGAAGCATGCCTCCTTTTTTCATGCTTCACACAGTGCTTGCTTACCATGGGGTACACTAAATCAGGATCTGTCTCCATAAGTGTGTGATCCTAGCTGTATTACACTGTCGCCTTCCCTTAGTTCAGCTCTGTGTACTTTATCTGTTACACTGTTTCCTGGTCATATATTATTTTAATTTTGTTTTCTACCTTTAATTCTTATTTAGATATATTCTTGACTCATCCTATCAACGTTTAAACCTCCTCCCACTGGCTAAGAACCATTAAAAAAAATTAGAGCTCTTTTATTATTTCTTTTCTGAGAGCAGTCATTTTATGGCTTCATAAATTCATTCAACAAGCTACAACTGCCATGCAAAAAGCTTGCTCTTTTGAGGCCTGTTTTCTAGCAGGGGAAGATGGAAAATAAATAATAAACATTATTGCTGAATAAATATAGTATTTTAAAAGGTAATGTAGCCTACTTCCACTTCCAGGAAGGTAAGGTAGATATATTTTCCCCTATTTCTCTTGCTAAGTACAACTAAAAACCCTATAAGAAGATTCTGTTGGGTGGCGAGAAGAAGGCAGACAAGGACCCAAGGAATGACATAGTGGTGAGTTCCCTGTTTTCTTTTGCCTCATCCATCCCAGACTTGGAGTTGAAGAAGCTAGGAACCTTGAAAATGCCAGTGAAGGCAGTCCAAAAAAAACCAGCCAGTTTTCTCTAGCCAAAGGACCAGTAAAGAAATAACCTAGCCAGACAGAAAACTTTTAGATATTAACTGCTCTACTCCACCCAAACACCACAGAATAATTGTGTCTTCCCTTCCCCACCATGTTATCAAACGCTGATTGGGGAGCCTATACTTTCATCCTTGTGAAGCTTTAATACTATTCCCCAACCCCCTTGCCAGAGTGATGTCAAGTTCAAGTAGGGAACTTGGACTTTGATCCCTACTGACTGGTAATGAGGCACTCCTTTCCTCCTCCACTGTGGTGTCAGTGGAGACTGTGGGAAACTAGAACTTGCATCCCCACTCAGCAGCAACTAAGAGCTCTGCTAGGATGTCAGTAGAGGCTAAATACGTAACCTGGACTTTTACTTCCACCTGACAGTAATGAAGCAGTACCCTCATTTCCCCTACCAAAATGGTGTCAAAGAAAACAAAAAACAGCTAGTTAAAACAGAAGTTTTAAAGAAGAGTCAGAGTCTCATAACAAAATGTGAAAGTGTCCAGGTTTCAATGGAAAATTACTTGTCATACCAAGTACCAGATCTTGAATGAGAAAAGATAATCAGTAGGAAGTGTCTTAGTTTTTTATAAGGACACTAATCACATTCATGAGGGCTCCACCCTCATGATCTAATTACCTTTGGAAAGCCCCATCTCCTGATATCATCACATTGGGGGTTAGGATTTCAACATATATATTTTGGGGAAACACAAACATTCAGTCCATTGCAGATGCCAACACTGAGATAGAGGAACTGTTAGAATTATCTGACAAAGATTTTAAAGTAACGATGATAGAAATGCTTCAGTGAGCAATTAGGAACATAGTTGAAAAAAATGAAAAATAGAAAGTCTCTGAAAAGATATTGACAGTATAAAAAAGAACCTAATGAGGAATTACCTGACAGTCCAGTGGTTAGGACTCTGAACTTCCACTTCAGGGGGCCTGGGTTTGATCCCTGGTTGGGAAACTAAGATCCTGCAAACTGTATAGCATGGCCAAAAAAAGAAAAACAAATGGAAAATTTAAAACTGAAAAGTGCAATAACCAAAATAAAAGAGTGCAGTGTATGTGTTCAAAAGCAGAATAGAAAGAACAGAGGGAAGAATCAATGAACTGGAAAAAAGCAATAGAAAATACTCAATCTGAACAAATGGAGAAAATAACTAAAAAAAAAAACCCCAGAGCCTTGGGGACCTGAGGGATGATAACAAATGAGCTAATATTCCTGTGATTAGGGTTTTGAAAAGGGAGGAAGAAGAGGGTGAGGCTGAGAAAGTACTCAAAGATATAATGGCTGAAAACTTGGCAAAAGATATAAACCTAGAGATTCAAGAAGCTATGTGAACCCCAAACAGGTCTAGCCTAAAGAAATGCACATCAAGACACATTGTAATTGCACTTCTGAAAACTAAAAACAAAGATCTTGAAAGCAACCAGAGAAAAGCAACACTTAACAACTACACAGAAGATTAGCAGGGTATAGAAGCACTCACTAATATCATCACCCAAGAGGATCTAATCTGCATTTATAGAACATTCCACCAACAACAGCAGAATACACATTCAAATGCCTGCAGAACATATACCAAGGTGGATCACATCCTGGGTCATAAAGCAAACTTAACAAATTTAAAACAATTGAAATCATACAGAGTGTGTTATCCAACCACAATGGAAACAAACTAGAAATCAATAACAGAAAGATAGGAGGAAAATCTCCAAATATTTGGAAACTAAACAATAAACCACACAGGAAATAATTCATGGGTCAAAAAAGAAATTTCAAGATGCTCAACATCATGAATCATAAGGAAATGCAAATTAAAACCACAATGAGATATCACCTCACACGTGTCAGAATGGCTATCATCAAAAAGAATACAAATAACAAGTGTTGGCAAGGATGTGGAGAAAAGGGAACCCTTGTACACTGTTCATGGGAATGTAAATTGGTGTAACCACTATGGAAAACAGTTTGGAGGTTTCTCAAATAAACTAAAAATAGAGCTGTCACATTACCCAGCAATTCCACTCTTGGTATATATCCAAAAAACAAAAACAAAAACATTAGTTTGAAAAGATACAAGTACCCCAGTGTTCATAGCAGCATTACTTACAATTGCCAAGATATGAAAATAACTTGTGTCCATCAACAGATAAATGGATAAAGAAGATTACACACACACACACACACACACACACACACACACACACACACACACACACAGGAATACTACTCAGCCATAAAAAAGAACAAAATTTTGCCATTTGCAACAACATGGATGGATTTGGAGGACATAATGCTAAGTGAAATAAGTCGGACAGAGGAAGACAAATACTGTATGATATCACTTATATGTGGAATAAAAAATACAGCAAACTATTTAATATAACCAAAAAGAATCAGACTCACAGATATAGAGAACAAACTAATGGTTAACAGTGGGGATGGAAGGAGGGGCAATCTAGGGGTGGATGAGTGGGAGGTACAAACTATTGGGTATAAGATAGGCTCAAGGATTTACTGTACAACACAGGGAATATAGCCAATACTTTGTCATAACTAAATGGAAAGTTACCTTTAAAATTGCATAAAAAATTTAAAAAAAATTTAAAAAGGAAGTCTCAAGGGAAATTAAAAAAATACATTTAACTGAATGAAAACGGAAAAAACCCACAACATATCAAAATGTGTAGCACACAGCCAAAGCAGTTCTGGGAGGGAAACTTACAGCACAAAATTCATACATTAGAAAAGAAGAAAAGTCTTCATTCAATACTCTAAGTTCCCATCTTAAGACGTAGAAGAAGAGCAAAATAAACCCAAAGTAAGAGGAAGGAAAGAAATAAGGAGCAGAAATCAATTAAATCAAAAACAGAAAAACAAAAGAAAAAATCAACAAAACAAAAAGCTGATGATTTGAAAAGAGCATTAAGATTGATAGGCTAGTAGAACAGAAAAAGAAAAAGAGAAACATAAATTACCAATATGAGGAATGAAATAGGCTATCACTACAGTCCCTGCAGACACCAAAAGTACAAAGGAATAATACTAATAACTCTATACACATAAATTTGACAACCTAAATTAAATGGACCAATTCCTCAAAAAACATAAACTACCACTACTCACCCAATATGAAATAGCTAATTTAAATAGTTGTGTAACTGTAAATATAATTGAATTCATAATTTAAAGACTCCATGTAAAGAAATTTCCAGCCTTGAATGGTTTCACTGGAGAATTCTACAGGACTTCTATGCAATTTTTCCAGAAAGTAAAAGAGAAGAGACCATTTCTCAATTCATTTTATGAAGCCAATATGCCCTGATATCAAAACTATAAAAACAAAGTACAAATAAAACTACAGACCAACATCCCTTATTAATACAGATGCAAAAATTCTTAAAATATTAGCAAATAAAATTCAGCAATATATAAAAAGAAATATACACTGTGATCAAGTGGGATTTATTCCAGGCATGTAAGGCTGATTCAGTATTCAAAAAGGAATTCAGTATTCAAAAAGGAATCAGTGTAATCCACCATATTAAGGTACTAAAGAAGAAAGATGATATGTCAATTGATGCAGAAAAAGCATTTGAAAAAATTCAACACTTTTTTCAAGGCAAAAACTCAGAAAAATAGGAATAGAGGGGAACTTCCTCAACTTGTAAAGAGCACCTACATAAAAGACACAGCTAACATTATACTTAATCGTGAAAACTAAATGCTTTCTCCCCAAGACTGGGAACAAGGCAAGGATGTCTGCTGTTAGCACTTCTTAATCAAGATAATGCTGAAAGTTCTAGCCACTGCAATAAGGCAAGAGAAGGAAATAAAAGCTATATAGGAGAGAAAGGAAAAATAAAACTATCTCTATTTGCAGATGACATGCTTACCTCTGTAGAAAATATTAAGGAGTTTACCAAAAAAACCCAAAAAAAACCCAGCCAAAAACTAGAATTGAAAAATGAATTCTGCAAGGTAGTAGAATGTAAGATCAACATATAAAATCTATTTTATTTCTTTATACTAACAACAGACATGTGAACATTGAAATGAAAAATACAATACCATTTATAATTGCTCAAAAAAGTGAAATGCTTAGGTATCAATTTACCAAAACATGTACAGGACTTGTATGCTGAAAACTATAAAATACACATGAAAGAAACAAGAAAAGATCTAAATAAATGGAGAGACATGCCATGTTTATTGATTGGAAGACAACATAATAAAATGTCAGTTCTCCCCAAATTAATATACAGATTTAATGTAATTCCTATCAAAATTCCAGCAAGGATTTTTTGTAAATACAGCAAGGTTATTTTAAAAGTTAAATGGAAAAACAAAGGAAGTAGAATAGTTGAAGTAATTCTGAAAAAGAAAAGCAAAGTGGGAAGAATCAGCTTACCAATTTCAAGACTTATTAGGTAGCTGTAGTAATCAAGAATGTGTAGTAATAGCAGATGGATAGACACAGATCAGTAGAAGAGAATAGAGGCTCTGTAAGTAGCCCCACACAAATATGCCCAAATGATTTTTGACAAAGGTGCAGAAGCAATTCAAAGGAGGAAAGAGCCTTTTCAAAAAATGGTGCTGGAGCAATCGGACATCATAGGCAAAAAAATGGGCCTTGGTCTATCTCACATTTTATGCAAATATAACTTGAAATGGGTTATAGACAAAATACAAAACATAAAAATAAACTTTCCAGAAAAAAAAAACATAAGGAAAAATCTTCAGGATCTAGGGCTAGGCCAGCAATTCTTAGACTTGGAACCAAAAGCATGATCCATTAAAAAAATTATTACATCACAGTTCATCAAAGTTAAAAGTTTGCTCTGTAGAAATTCCTCCTAAAAGGATAAAAAGACAAGCTACACACTGGGAGAAAATGTTTGCAAATCACATATCTGACAAAATAGAATACATAAGGAATTCTCAAAATTCAACATTAAAAAACCAAGCAATGCAGTTAGAAAACTAACAAGACATGACAAATACTTCACTTGAAGAGGATGTATGGATGGCAAGTAAGCAAACGAAAAGATGTTCAGTACCATTAGCCAGTAGGGAAATGCAAATTGAAAGCACTACACAGTAATCAGATTGGCTAAAATTAAAAATAGCAACAACAAATGTTGGTAACAATGTGAAGAAACATACGTTGCTGGTGGTAATGTAAAATGGCACAGCCATTCTGGAAAATATTTTGGCAGTTTCTTAAAAATACTAAACATGCAATCACCACTCAACCCAGCAGTTGTACTACTGGATGTTATCCAAGAAATATGAAAACATGTTTACACAAAAACGTGTACATGATTGTTGATAGTAGCTTATTTGTAATAGCCCAAAATGCGAAACAAAATTTCCTAGATGTCCTTCAGTGATGCATCCAAAGTAGTATAGAATACTACTCAGCATGGAAATGAGCAGATAACTAGTACACACAACAACTTGGATGAATCTCCAGAAAATTATGCTGATTGAAAAAAAGTGAATCCTCAAAGATTACATATTGAATGATTCCATTTGTGTAACATTCTTGAAGTTACAAAACTATAGAAAGGAGAGCATATTAGTGGTTGTCAAGAGTTAAATTGGGAAGGGGGTTGACATAGAAGGGAAATGGATATGGCTGTAAAAGGAGAATATGAAGGATCCTTATGATGATGGAAAAGTTCTGTATCTTGACTCTACAGGGAGCTCAGCTCGGTGCTCTGTGATGAACTAGATGGGTGGGATGGGGGGTGGAAGGGAGGTCCAAGAGGGAGGGGATATACATATACATATAGCTGATTCACTTCGTTGCACAGCAGAAACAAACGCAACATTGTAAAGCAATTATACTCCAATAATTAAAAAAAAACAATGGATCACTGAAGAAGTCAAACAAGAAATCAAAGTATATTCTCATCAAAATGAGAACACAATGATCCAAAAATCTATGGGACATAGCAAAAACAGTTCTAAGAGGGAAATTTATAGCAATACAGGCCTATCTCAAGAAACAAGAAAAATCTCAAATAAAGAACCTAACCTTACACTTAAAGGAACCAGAAAAAGAAGAAGAAACAAAACCCACAATTAGCACAAGGAAAGAAATCATACTGATCAGAGTAGAAATAAATGAAATAGAGACTGAAAAAAACAGTAGAAAAGATCAATGAAACTAAGATCTGATTCCTTGAAAAGATAAACAAAATTGATGAACTTTTAGCCAGACCCAGAGAGGGCCCAAATCAATAAAATCAGAAATGAAAAAGAAGTAACAACTGTCACCACAGAAATACAAAGGATCAGAAGAGACTACTACAAGTAACTATACACCAATAAAATGGACAAGCCTGAAGAAATGGGCACATTCTTAGAAAGGTACAATCTCCCAAGACTGAACCAGGAAGAAATAGAAAATATGAACAGACCAATTACCAGCACTGAAACTGAATCAGTAATTAAAAAAACTCACAACGGGTAAAAATCCAGGAGCAGATGGCTTCACAGGTGAATGCTATGAAACATTTAGAGAAAATTTAACACCTATCCTTCTGAAACTATTCCAAAAAACTGCAGAGGAAGGAACACTTTTGCACCCATTCTATGAGGCCAGCATCACCCTGATATCAAAACCAGATAAAGATAACACAAAAAAAGAAAATTACAGACCAATGTTACTGGTGAATTTTGCATAGATGCAAAAATCCTCAACAAAATATTAGCAAACTTCATTCAATAATACCTTAAAAGGATCATATACCATGATCAAGTGGGATTTATCCCAGGGATGCAAGGATGGTTCAGCACCCACAAATCAACCAATGTGATATAACACAATAACAAATTGAAGAATAAAAATCATATGGTCATCTCAATACATGTGGAAAAAACTTTTGACAAAATTCAACATCCACTTATCATAAAAACTCTTTACAGTGGGTTATAGAGGGAACATACCTCAATATAATAAAGGCCACATATGACAAACCCACAGCTAACATCGTACTCAGTGGTGAAAAGCTGAAAACATTTCCTTTAAGATCAGGAACAAGACAAGGATGACCACTCTCACCACTTGTATTCAACATAGTATTGGAAGTCCTAGCCACAGCAGTCAGACAAGAAAAAGAAATAAAAGGAATCCAAATTGGGAAAGTAGTAAAACTGTCACTGTTACAGATGACATGACACTATACATAGAAAATCCTGAAGATGCCACTAGAACATCTAAAAACTAAAAACTACTACATCTAAATCTAAAAATGACTAGAGCTCATCAATGAATTTGGAAAAGTTGCAGGATACAAAATCAATATACAGATATCTGTTGCATTTTTATACACTTAGTAACAAGCTATCAGAAAGAGAAATTAAGAAGATAATCCCATTAACAATCACATCAAAAAGAATAAAATACCTAGGAATAACTCTAAGGAGGTTAAAGACTTGTACTTGGAAAACTATAAGGCACCGATGAAAGAAATTGAAAATGGCATAAACAGATGGAAAGATATACAGTGTGCCTGAATTGGAAGAATTAATATTGCTAAAATGACCATATTATCCAAGGCAATCTACAGATTTAATGCAATCCCTATCAAAATACCATTGGCAAGAGTAGCCAAGATGGTGGAGAAGGACCCTGAACTCACCTCCTCTCATGAGCAAACCTGAGTCACAAAAATCTGCAGAAGAACCAGCGTTGAGAAGGACTGAAATATACCAGGAAAGATCTACAACTAAAAACATAAGGAAGGAACCACAGTGAGACCAGTAGGAGGGGCAGACTCATGATATGATTGAATCCCATACCCCCTGGGTAGGCAATCCACAAACTGGAGAATAATTATATTACAGTGGTTCTCCCACAGGAGTGAGCATTCTGAGCCCCATGTCAGGCTCCCCAGACCAGGAGTCTGGCACAGGGAAGAGGAGCCCCCAGAGGATTTGGCTTTGAAGGACAGCAAAGCTTGATTGCAGGAACTCCACAGAATTGGAGGAAATATAGACTTCACTCTTAAAGGGTTCACACCAAATCTTATGTACATCAGGATCAAGGGCAAAAGCAGTAAATTTGATAGGAGTCTGGGCCAGACCTACCTACTGGTCTCGGAAGGTCTCCTGTGGGGGACAGAGGGTGGCTGTGGCTTACCCTGGAAGCATAGACACTGGTGTTAGACATATTGGGAAGTATTCATCTGCGTGAACTCTTCTGGAGGCTGACATCTTGCTTGGGTTATTAGCACCAAGACCTGGCCCCACCCACTAGCCTGTAGGCTCCAGTGCTCGGAAGCCTCAGGCCAGACAACTAGCTGGGTGAGGACACGTGCCCATCCATCAGCAGATAGGCTGCCTAAAGACTTCCTGAGCCCATAGCCACCTGTAGACACTGCCCTAGACACAACACAGGCCACCAAAGGGCCAAGACTGAGTTCCTCCCACCAGGAAGCATGCACAAGCCTCTAGACTAACCTCACTCACCGGGGGCATACACCAGAAGCAGTAAAACTACAGCCCTGCAAACACAGGCCAGAAGCCACCCTGGGATCAGCTGGCCCCTGGCCCTTGGGTGATGAGACGAGTGTACTGTTGGGACGCATGTATTGTCTCCTACAGAGAGCTACCTCTCCAAGGTCGAGAAACGTAACTGAACTGCCACAACATAAAAATACAAATAGCAATTTAGACACAATGAAGCAACAGAGGAATTTGTTTCAGACAAAGGAACAAGATAAAACTCCAGAAGAAGAACTAAGTGACATGGAGATAGGCAATCTACCTGAGAAAGTGTTCAAATAAGTGTCATAGGGTGATCAAAGAACTCAGGAGTAGAATAGATGCACAGAGCGAGAAATTAGAAGTTATTAAAAAGGAATTAGAAAATATAAAGAATAACCAAAAAGAGATGAAGAATACATAATTGAAATGAAAAATACACTAGAAGGAATCAGTAGTAGACTAAATGAGGCAGAATAATGGATCAGTGACAGACTAGCGGAAATCACTGCTGCCAAGCAGAAAAATGAATTAAGAAAAATGAGGACAGTTGAAGAGACCTCTGGGACCATATCAAGTGAGCTAATATTCTCATTATTTGGGTCCCAGAAGGAGAAGAAAGAGAGAAAGGGCCTGAGAAAATATTTGAAGAAATAAGAGCTGAAAACTTCCCTAACCTGGGGAAGGAAACAGTCACCCAAGTCCAGGAAGCACAAAGTCCCATACAGAGCCAAGACACCTTGTAATTAAAGTGAAAAAAATTAAAGATAAAGAGAGAATATTAAAAGCAACAAGTGAAAAGCAACAAACTAGGGAAGTCCCATAAGGCTATCAGCTGATTTTTCAGCAGAGCTCTGCAGACCAGAAAGCAGTGGCATGAAAAACTTAAAGTGATAAAAGGGAAAAAACCTACAACCAAGAATACTCTACCCAGCAAGACTTGTGTTCAGATTTGATGGAGAAATCAAAAGCTTTACAGACAAGCTAAAACAATCCAGCACCACGAAACCAGCTTTACAACAAATGCTAAAGGAACTACTCTAGGCAGAAAAGAAAAGACTACAACTAGAAACAGGAAAATTATCCAATGGAAAAGCTAACTGCTAAAGGGGAACATACAGTAAGATAGGAAATCATCTGCACACAAAGCTAATAGGGAGGTTAAAAGCCAAACTAGTAAAGTCATTTGTATCCACAGTAAGCTGTTAGGCGTACACAAAACAATTAGATTAAAATATAATATTATAGGGCTTCCCTGGTGGCGCAGTGGTTGAGAGTCCGCGTGCCGATACAGGGGACATGGGTTCGTGCCCCCGTCCGGGAGCATCCCACATGGCATGGAGCGGCTGGGCCCGTGAGCCATGGCTGCTGAGCCTGCGTGTCCGGAGGCTGTGCTTCGCAACGGGAGAGGCCACAACGGTGAGAGGCCCACGTACTGCAAAAAAAAAAAAAAATATATATATATATATATATATATATATATATATATATAATATTATAAATAGTAATCATGAGGGGAGAGTGTACAGATGCAGGGTATCTAAAATGCATTTGAAATTAAGAGGTCAGCAACTTAAAAGAAGCACGTATATAGACTGCTATACAAAAATCTCATGGTAACTGCACACCAAAAATCTATAATAGATAAACACACAAAAAGAAAAAGGAATCCAAACATAACATGAAAGATAGTCATCAAATCACAAGAGAAGAGAACAAAAGAAAGGAAGAAAAAAGATCTACAAAAACAAATCCAAAACAATTAACAAAATGGCAATAGGAACATACATATCAGTAATTACCTTAAATGTAAATGGACTGAGTGCTCAAACCAAAAGACATAGATTGGCTGAATGGATATAAAAACAGAACCTGTATATATGCTGCACTTCAGATCTAGAGACACATACAGACTGAAAGTTAGGAGATGAAAAAAGGTGTTCCATGCAAATGGAAATCAAAAGGAAAACAGAGTAGCAATACTTATATCAAACGAAATAGACTTTAAAAGAAGACTGGTAGAAGAGACAAAGAAGGATACTGCATAAGGATCAATCCAAGAAGAAGATATAACAATTGTAAATATATATGCATTCAACATAGGAGCACCATAATATATGAGGCAAATGTTAACAGACATATAAGGAGAAATTGACAGTAACACAATAACAATGGGGGACTTTAACACCCCACTTACATCAATGGACATGTCATCCAGGCAGAAAATCAATAAGGAAACACAGGACTTAAGTGACACATTAGACCAGATGGACTTAATGGATATTTATAGAGCATTTGATCTGAAAGCAGCAGAATACAGGTGCCCATGGAACGTTCTCCAGGATGGATCACATGCTGGGCCACAAAGCAAGTCTCAGTAAATTGAAGAAAACTGAAATCATGTCAAGGATCTTTTCCAACCACAACATTATGAGGTTAGAAATTAACTACAAGAAAAAAAATTGCAAAACACAGAAACACTGGAGGCTAAACAATATGCTACTAAACAACCAACCACTGAAGAAATCAAAGAGGGAATCAAAACATACCTAGAGACAAATGAAAACAAAAACACAACAATCCAAAACCTATGGGACACAGCAAAAGCAGTTCTAAGAGGGAAGTTTATAGGAATACAAGCTTACCTCAGGAAACAAGAAAAATCTCAAACAACCTAACCTTATGCCTAAAGCAACTAGAGAAAGAAGAACAAACAAAACCCAAAGTTAATAGAAGGAAGGAAATCAAAATGATCAGAGCAGAAATAAATGAAATAGAAACAACAACAACAACAAAACCCCCAAAAGCCAATAGAAAAGATCAATGAAACTAAGAGCCAGTTAATTGAAAAGATAAACAAAATTGATAAACCTTTAGCCAGACTCAACAAGAAAAAAAGCCCAAATCAATAAAATCAGAAATGAAAAAGAAGTTACAACCAACACCACAAAAATACAAAGGATTGTAAGAGACTACTACAAACAACTATATGCCAATAAAATGGACAAGCTAGAAGAAATGGGCACATTCTTAGAAAGGTGTAATCTCCCATGACTGAACCAGGAAGAAATAGGAAATATGAGCAGACCAATTACCAGCACTGAAATTGAATCAGTAATTTAAAAAACTCCCAACGAGCAGAAGTCCAGGAGCAGATGGCTTCACAGGAGAATTTTACTGAACATTTAGAGAAGAGTTAACAATATCCTTCTGAAACTATTCCAAAAAATTTCAGAGGAAGGAACTCTTCTGTACTCATTCTGTGAGGCCACCATCACCCATATACCAAACCCAGATAAAGATATCACAAAAAAGGAAAATTACAGGCTAATATCAATGATGAACATAGATGCAAAAATCCTCTACAAAATACTAGCCAACTGAATCCAACAGTACATTAAAAGGATCAAGTGGGATTTATCTCAGGGATGCAAGGATTTTTCAATTCCTGCAAATCAGTCAATGTGATACACCACATTAACCAATTGAAGAATAAAAACCGTATGATCATCTTAATAGATACAGAAAAATCTTTTGATAAAATTCAACACCCATTTATGATAAAAACTCTTCAGAAAGTGGGCAAAGAGGGAACCATACCTCAATATAATGAAGGCCATATATGACAAACCCACAGCTAACCTCATACTCAGTGGTGAAAAGCTGGAAGTATTGCCTCTAAGATCAGGAACAAGACAACCGATGCCCACTCTCACCACATTTATTCAACATAGTTTTGGAAGTCCTAGCCACAGTAATCAGAGAAGAAAAACAAATAAATGAATCCAATTGTATGGTGATAGATTGTAACTAGAATTATTATGGTGATTATTTTGAAATGTATAGAAATATCAAATCACTGTGTTGTGTAACAGGAAGTAACATAGTATTGTAGGTTTGTTATTTCTCAAAAACAATAAACAATGAAACTCATAAAAAAGAGATTATATTTATGGTTATCAGAAGTAGGGATGGGAGGAGGGGGAATTGGATGGAGGCAGTCAAAAGGTACAAACTTCCAGTTATAAGATAAATAAGTAGTAGGGATGTAATGTACAACATGATAGATATGATTAACACTGCTCTATGTTATATATGAAAGTTGAGAGAGTAAATTGTAAGAGTTCTCATCACAAGGAAAGAATATTTTTTCTATTTCTTTAATTTTGTATCTATATATGATGATAGATGTTCACTAAGCTTGTGGTAAGCATTTCATGATGTATGTAAGTAAAATCATTATGCTGTACACCTTAAATATATGTATGTATGTCAGTTATATCTCAATAAGCCTGGATGAAAAAATGATTAATTAATGCTATAGAAAAACAAAGTAGGGCAGGGTAAGGGGCAGTGAGAATTCTAGATTTGCAGGGAGGAAGTATGATTTTAGAATGGTCAGATTATGCTTAATTGAGACAATGACATTGGAGCAAAGATTTAAACAGGCTGGGGAGTTAATCATGTGCCTATCTAGGAGAAAAACCATTCAGATGGAAGGAAAAGCCAGTGTAAGCAGTAGCTTGATTGCAGGATTTATAATAAACTGCTTACATATTGTCTGCCCCTAGAATCTGAGTTTCCTGAAGACTAAGTCTATGTCTTATTTGCATCTGTATTTCCAGTGCCTAACCTGGCACATAGCCATAGAGTAAATACCTTAATTTTGTTCTTAAACTTAACTTTATTTTTCATTATATATAGATCCAACTCTCCCACTATTATCCCTAGAATTTTATTTATAATATAACAAGGAGCGTTACGATGTAACTTTGTTGTGCAGGCATATTTCATTACCAGAAACAAATAATCTTACTGTTTGCCAATCATAGATGCACTAAGAGCCCCGAGGAGGGGGCAAATCATTTTTGTTCTCTTTTGTTTTCCTTTCATTTCATAGAATATGATTCAGATAGGTGCTCAGAAGTATTTCATTTGTTTTCCTCCTTCCCTGCTTTTCTTCCTGACTCCTTCTCGTGGGTGTCTGTTTCATGTTGCTGCCACGTTTGTGCTCAACGATTGTGAGAATCCTCTCCCTGTGTGTCCATTCATCCTGTGTTTCAGAGTGGGACATCTCCAAGGCAAAGGCAAACATACTTGTTTTGCTTAGCCTGATGGCCTTTTGTAGCTTAACTTCAATTTGTTAGGCTCTGAGACACCCTACCTTCTACTAAGAAGGTAATAATCAATAATTTGATAATCATAATGGTTGGGTGTACTTTATATGAGCAGGAACAATGTACCAAGCACTGTGCTAAGAACATTACACACATTATCTCTAGTAATCCTCAACTGCCTTACAAGGAACATACTGTTATGGTTCCTGCATATACTGATGAGGAAACGGAGATCCAGAGAGACTGAGTGGCTTGTTCAGGGTAATAAGGCCAGTAAATGGCAGAGCTGGGACTTGAACTCTTGTCTCCATAATATCAAAATCCAGATAGGACATCTCCAGACTTTTTTGTCAAATTGGATTCATAGTTGAAACTATAGAAGTCACTCTAAGTAGTTTAAGCATCAGGGGAATTTATTAAAGGATATTAGGTGGCTCACAGAATCTCTGGGAATGCTGGAAAGGTCCTAGATTTAGGCCTTTTCTTACAGCTGATCACTTGCACCTAGCACATAAATCTTTCCTCACAAATATTCACCTTACTAATTTATAGTGACCAACCCTTACCTTAAAAGAAGAGCACGAGCGTAGGTGACAGAACATCATCGAAAGTATTTCCTTAAGGTTCTTTTGCACCCGTTTGAGGAGGTCTCTGCGCTGATTTCAGAAAATTTCCTCACAGGACACTGGCTCCAACTACTAGAGAATAGACTTTGAAAAGAGAAGGTCTGTGCCGATAAGTGATGTCACAGTTGGGCAAAGGAGTATGTGCTAATGAACCATGTAAAGCCCTAGTCAGTAAAGTTGGGGTTTTACAGATGTGTTTTTATGGATCCTTATTTACCATGAACATTTAGATGGTAATTGGAGCACAAACTGTCTGTTAAAATGGTTATTTCAGCTTTCCCCAGACCGTCATAATCTTTTGGTAATCCCTCTTCTGGCCCTCTCCAGCTGTCTGCCCCTTATTCAGAGAGAGGCCAGCTTCCCTTTTGCTGTCATGAGTGAAGGCTGGGTCTTAATGTGTGGCCACTTACATAACTTCTTAGCTTTCTAGTCAAAAAAGAGGCCATATCACTTTAGAAGGTCACTGGCTTCACAGATGTGGAGAGCAACTCTGTCCATTCCCAGAGCAGATGTTCCCACTGACAAGAATGACATAAATAATAGTAACTTCCAGTTACTGATTATTCAGTATGTGCCAGCGACTGTGCTAAATGCTCTATCTGCCTTGGCTCATTTAATCCTCAAAACAAGTGCACAAGATAGGTACTGTTATTATAATCAGTTTACAATTGAGAGAACTGAGGATCAGAGAGGAAAAATACTTGCCTAAGGTCACCCAGTTTGAGCACCTAGTGAAGCCAGGATTTAGACTCAAGTGTGTAGGAGTACAGAGCCTGTACACTTAACTATCATGCCAGGCTTCTCCCCTTGACTAGAATTCTTGTGCGCTGACTGTGAGGCAATGTCATCCAAATATTCTCCTGGCAGCTGGATGAAGCTTCTTGTAGCAGGAAAGGCAAATTCTCCGGAGAAATGGATGAATGTTGTACTCAAGGGAAGACTATGTTGTCTGCCTGAATTGCTTGTGCCCCTGGAGCTCAAAGAGGAGGCTATGATTATTTAAGTTGAGAATTCACTTGGTTTAAAATGAAATTCTTATGGATAGAGTTTTCACTATTTTTAGTTCAATCTGGTTTTATGGGAAGTTTAATCTAATTTAATTAAATTATATGAAATGTTAGTAAAAGATGTTCTGGAAGTTAGAATGGAACATATGACCCAAGGGAAGTGGGTTAGTCATTAGGAATAAAGTGTTTGTCTGTGAGGGCTGTTCAACACTAGGCCATTGTATCATCTCTGGAAAATCCTGAGAACTAGCTACATTTCTGTCTCCTGGAGATGGTTTAGGAGTGAGATTCTCTGTGGTGGGGCCTCATGTTTTCTTGTGATTCCTATTCTTTGTTCTTATAGTGTCTTTATTTGTTTTTTATATCAAAGATATTCTAATTCTAACCTCATAAAATAAGTTGGGTTATTTTCTCTGTCTTTCTAAGCTCTGAAACCATTTCATAGGGTTTGACTGTTTCTGTAAAACATTTGAGTCTGGTGTCTTTCATGGAGGTAGGTATTTCATTAGTAGTTCAATTTCTTTAAAGGTAATTGATTTGGGGGTTTTATAATCCTTCTTGAGTAAATTTTGGTAATTTAAATTTTTCTTGAAAATTGTTCATTTCATCTGTTTTCACATATATTGGCATGGCTCATGTTTCCTAATTAAAAGAAAAATTGAAGTATAATTGACCTACACTGTGTTAGTTCCAGGTATAATTCTTATTCTTAATAAAATTACATAAACAATTGTCTCAGTTCAGGTCCTCTGAGAAGCAGATAACAAGAGAGGAATTAGATATGTATGAGGTTTATTTGGAGAAACACCCAAGGAGAGTAAGGGGAAAGGAGCTGGGGTAGGCAGGGAGAGCCTTCAGACAGTGATGCAGGTCTGACACTTGTGAAAGGATCAGGAGAAGGAAAGAAAATTGGTCAGGAAGAACTCAGACTGCTATGCAGTTCTGAGAAAGTCTTGACTAGGCTGATGGGAGCCTTTAGGCAAACGTTCCCTGTCTGAGATATCAGCATTGGGGAGTTGGCCTAGCTCTGCTGCATCTTCTGTGCTTAGTCATTGCTTGAGAGCAGAAGGTGGGGGATGGGGTTGGGAGCATGGCCTCGGAGTGAATGCTGTCGTGGATTTAAAGGTGCAGCAGCTGGAGGCTGTCAAATCGCTAGGCTTCTAGCAGTAGGTTCTCTTGAAGGGAGAGCTGAGTGGGGCATCTTCATGTCTGCCACAGTTACATACTGTGTTGCCAAACTGGGGTACTTGCCCAAAATTTACTGCTACTGTCAAGTGAACCAAGAAGCAGACTTTCCATTTCAGTGATATTTTCCCCTACTTGTAAATCCTCTGGTATCAAAGTACATTGTTCATAAAAATCCCTTCATCTCTTCCTTTCTAGACACCATATCTAGCAATCTGACTTTTTTAGTTTCTGGAATCTATTAAAGCTATGCCATTTTGGTATCTAATAATTTTTCTAAGTGCTTCAAATTTCTGTTCTGGCATGAGTAGAAAGGATACTCTTGTATATACTTTTCACTTTCACTTTTCCATAAATACTGATTAATCTAGAATGATAATTTTGTCTCTTGAATATTTTTTAAAATTGTTCTTTCTCTCCATTCCCTGTGCTATTAGATTAGCTGAGATCCCTCCTCCTCACTTCCTTGGATCATTTTAGTAGCTTTTTATCTGTTCTCTTTGCCCCTGTCTTGTTGCTGTTTCGTTCACCTTCTCTACAGGTACAAAACACAAATCTGACCCTTGTAGAAAACTTTAATGGCCTTCTAGCATTTAGAGGAAAAAATTCCAAGCCACCTAGCATGGCAAGTGAGAGAGGCAATTTATAACTCAACCCTCCTCACCTTGCTAACCTTATCACTTTCTCTTCTCCCCCATGTGCTTTCTATTCCAGTGCTACTGAAACATTTGTAGTTCTCTGCACACTGCATGCCTGTGTAATTCTCTTTTCTTTGTCTAGACTGTACTCTTTCGTGTCCATTTGGCATACTGCTACTAAAAATCTGGCCAGGTATCACATTTTCTTTGAAGCTTTTCCTGATTTCTTTCCAGAATTGATCACTGCATCTTTTGTCTTCCTACTGAATCTCCTACCAGTCTCCATGTTTTGTATTATAATTATTTGCACCCTTTCCTCAAGGGCCCAGGTTGTGTCTTATTTTTCTTTACAACTCTTGTACCTAGCACAGTGCTTGGCCCATGAGAGGTGCTCATTAAATATTGGTGAACTGAACCAAAATTGAGTTACATTCTTAGTATTACTCACAGTGTCTGCCACAGAGTCTCCTTGAACAGATATTTGTATTATGGGATGTAAATGAATAAGATGAAAATGTACTTAAGGAACCATTAGAAACCTCAATTTCAATATTCATCAACTGGACTTATTGTTGATGATGTTTAAATCTTATCATTTTCATTATTTGAAAGCAGTTGCCTTGCTAAGGGATCTACACCATTCATATATGTATCACGTGTATATATAAATATGGTGATGCAATAGGCAAGAATTGAGGGCCTTAGTTATCTGGCAAGCATGGCCCTGACATCATATCATTTTCATTTTCATATAATCTGTACCCTAATATTAGGTTGTATCTGCAGAAAAATGTCACTAATCATGTGTGACTGCTCTTCATTAAAATTCCTGTGGGCATTGCCATCAGAAAGACTGAAAAAAAGAAATGAAACTTCCTTGCTAGGTGCCTGCTAGAGTCTGTCCTTTACAATTGTTACAATATGTTTATTTGCTCCTTCCTTCATTCATTTCCTTCATTCATTTATTCATTCATATTTCCGCCTACAGTGGTAAGTAAAAACAATCCACCAGATAAATAATAGTAATAATAAGACTAGACGCCAGTTATTGAGTGCTCATTCAGGTACAAACTAGGTGACTTAATCCTCAGAACAGCTTTATGAGGTAGAAAATATTATTTTCATTTCAAAGATGAAGAATTGGACGCTCAGAGAAGTTAAGTGGTGGAGCTAAGATATGAAGGCAAGGGTTAGTGCCTTGAAATAGCCCTATTCCATGATTGATTTCAGGATCATCTATTTCAGAATCATTTCCACCTACTCATCTGAAGATTGTTTATATTATTTATATTGCTGAGGTTTTTCCCCCCACTCAATCCAGGAATCTGATGATACCAACTTCATACAAAATTAAATCCTGAATCATAATCATATTTATTGGATAGCTAATATATATATAGTCAGAACGTTTGTAATTTAGCTCTTATTTTACCAACAAGAATTGTTTCTCTTAAAAATGCTAGTGATTCTTCCTCAACTTTTCCCAGTTTCAACCAGTAAATTGGGGTGATGGGGATGGTGTCTGCATTTAAACCGACAATGGAATAGTCTTGTGTGGATCTGTATGTGTATAACATTTATAAATGGCTTCCTTCTTCCCTACTTCCCCCACCAAAAAAAGCAAGAACTGAAAAACCTGGCACAGTCTGGAATAGTTGCCAAGTCCCCAAGTGAGGCGCTTATTTTGCTTTTAATAAAGATAGACCACAGTATAGCCCAAGGGGAACTTGAGTCAGACCTATGGCAGCCTTATTTCTTCCCAGTAGGAGGCATAGCAAGGAATGTTTCTGAGGATAGATGCTCCAGAGATATAGCAATACTAATGTGGAAAGTGCTGACTGAGGAGGGGAGCAGGGGTGGAGCTCTCTGTAGAGGCAGGGGCCAGGCCTATGTGTTAAGGCTAATCAGAATAGATGATCTGATGATCTCCCAGAATATAAACACTCCCAAAACTTAATGGTTCTATTTATGTTGAAAGAAATCAAGAAACAAACTTTGTTATATTATTTGGAATAAATCTGTGCAGATGGTAAGCAGAACCAGAAACTTGTTTGAAGTTTCGTGACAGGCCAGGGGAATACATGAATATGATAACCTTTTCTTTTTGAATGCACTTGATTTTATCAGCTTGTTTACCTATCTGTCACAATAGAGTATAAAACCTAAATGCTTGTATAGACTGATATCTGAGAAATGTGTTCCTAGTAGCTGAGAAGTAACGAGAGAGTCATATATTATTTTTCTGCTCTCTGTTAAATGCAGTAATAAACTAGTTTTTCAAAAATCACCTAACTGGTTGTCAAATAGAGTGTGACAGTGGACAGTTTTATAGCAAGGGGTAGACATTGTCTTTGAAACAAATTGCTCTCTTGCACCAGTGTTTCATGCCCTGTGCAGATAAATCGAAAGCAATTTGTCACGTTCTCAAAAATTCACTCCCATTAAGTTGTTAAACAAAGCAAGTAATTGCAGTACAGAGTTTTCTATTCTCTACTCTTCAACCGAAGGACACATCTAGGCTTCTGACAAACCTGGATGGTTACTGTAGCTGGAGCAGAACTGGTTAAATCTTATTCTGCCTTCCAAAAGGGAGCTAAAAGTAATTGCAAAATATTTCGTCCCCCTTGGCTCTGCCGTGTAGATTTAAAATTAAATTGGTTCTGGTTAGCAAGCTAGAACAGGGAAACTAAATTGAATTTTCTGAGGAATGTTGTGAATCCTATGTGAAACAAACACACACACACTCACACACACACATACACACACACACACGAAGTTTGTATGTTTCCTGCTGTGCTTTCTTTTATACTCTGCTCTCTCCTGTGCATTATAATCTTTCTATACTCTCCTCCCTGTTGGTAAGACCCGCCTCAATTTTATCTCATTTGGAGTTTTATTTGCACTTTTACCCATTCATATATCTCCAAAAGTTTGTCACTCCTTCTTCACACCCTTTCCAAACGCTCTTCCCCTCCTTAAGGGCAAATTTCTCCCTTTCTTTCTCTTCTCACTCACACACTTTTCATGGAATGAGATTTTTGTTAGCATTTCGTCAAGTTTGCACAGAGAAAAAGCAAACACAGAAAGACCAGTGACTGGAGCATGCGAAATTTTAGGCTGTTGGTTATGTTTTTATAGCATAATCACAGACTTTTGGTGATGCTAACTTCCAGAGTTGATGACGACATTCTAAAGATTCTAGAATTATCCCCTTAGAACTAAGCTTTTCCCGTCCCTCTCATTTTTCTTTTTTCCCTTTAACATTTTTTGTTTTTACTGTGAAACTAATGCTTGCTCATTGTAGAAAAAATGGAAAATTCAGAAAAGTATAAAATTGTATCAAATTTTATTGAAGTATATAGAAGAAAAATAATAATCTTACCGTTAAAGATGAAAACAATGAACGTTTTGTCATGTTTCCTTGCACTGTTTTTGGTTTTTTGTTTGTTTTTTAGTGTATAATACTTTCTATGCTGTTGAGATTATACTGTGTATATACTTTTTGATATTGCTTTAACTTTGGAAAGTTTTATAATAGTTTTAATTGATCTTTGATGAAGGGGCCCTGGCCTTGGGGTGAAGTCTGCCACAACCTCCCTTCTATTATTTTCTGAATGCTTATCTAGCAGGACATCTGGAATGTGATAAAATTGACTTCAGTTTGGCAGCAGATGGATGTCCATTTTCTAAGCTCTTCTTCCTTCGCCCTTGAGTGTAGAGGGCAGTTACCTTAGTGCTGCCACAGTTCACATTTCTCAGCTTCCACTAGGGTGCTTTTCCATAGGACCTGGGCAACTTTTCTTATGAGGCATTCATTCTGTATGTAAAAAGGTACTAGCTCAGATATAACATCTGATGTTACAGGAAGTTACTAAATGTGGCTGCCCTGGATTAAGAAATGTTTGCTATTTGGTCTTTAGGCAACATATTGGAGCAATCTTAATTTTTATTTTATGGTTCCTTCCAGGAGGATAAATGCCCCAACTGATACTAAATTGTGTGGGTTTGAGGAAATCATAGTGTTTTTTGTTTTGTTTGTTTTGCCTCTTATTTTTCTTGAAGAAATAGCACTAGGTCTCACAATACTGAAGTCCTCCATTTTCACCTACTAAAATTTCATTTCCTTCACTGATCTTTTGAGAAAGAGGAAAAAAATGTTAGATGTTTACTTTATTCTCCTCAATTATTTGTGTATTTGAGGCTCCATCAGTCATTCAGTATGGTACTTTGCTGGCTTTTATTAAGAAATCATCCCCTTCTTTTAAAGTTCTTAAATACTTCTCTTTCAAGAAATCTGTTTAAAAATTTTGAAGATCCATCTCAGATTCCACCAGTGAGAGCTTTAATTTCATTTTATTTGCTCTGATTCAGGCATTTCCAAGCCATGGTGGGCAGTCAGTTGTCCACATCCCTGGGCTTTGTCAGTGGCATTTGGGTTATTCATTTGGGAAAGTTTCAGACTAGTTTTTCTCACAAATCAAGTGTCTTTAAGGTGACATTTTATGATATTTCAGAAGGAAACCAAAAGCCAGAAATAGTTCAGTCTTCTCTGAGGGCAATTCTTTGTCCAAGTATTGTTGGGTCCTGCTTTGCCTCTCCTGTGCACTAACTAAAGAACCTTACTTGTTTATGTGTCTCTTACCCCTTAAGAGGAGGGGCCAAATCTTAATCTTTGTACTATCTCCTGTAGCTCCTAGCAAACAGTTTGGCAATGGGCACCAATTAATGTGCTGCCGCTAGAAAGCTGGAAACTATATTATGTCTTGGTCAAAGAAATACAATCCACGACTAGAGCAACATTTGGTCAGGTCCTTTTTCCTCTCCAAGCCACTTCTTCTATACCCAATAGACTTGTTTCTCATTGTTGTCTGATACTTTCCCCTCTGTCCCTCTCTTCTTTCTTGGCTAAGCTTTTCTTGCTTTTCTTCTGGTTTAATTCTATCTTCCATTTCTGATTCTTCATCTTCTGCATCACAAAGACTAGAAAAATATTTTCTTGTGGAGATAGAAATTTCTTCAGAATGAAAAAATGTCTGATGGAAAGTTAAATCCACAAAAAATTGAGATGAATAAACAGCTAATAAATATTTTTCTCTTTCTCATATAATCATTGAGGGAAATGAAATTTTAGTAGGTGAAAATCAGAGACCTGGTTCTATTTCTTCAACAAAAGTAAGAGACAAAACAATACAAAAAACACCATAAATTTCTTAATCCCACACAGTTTACTATCAATTGGGACATTTATCTTCCTGGAGGGTGGTCACATGAAGCTGAGTGGGCAAAAACTTAATACCTTTCAGTTAAGCAAGGGCATAAAGGAAGACTCAATGCTCATGCCTTAAAACATTTTTATTTTTAAAGATTTTTGATGTGGACCATTTTTAAAACTCTTTATTGAACTTGTTACAATATTGCTTCTGTTTTACGTTTTTTGGCTGGGGGGCATGTGGGATCTTGGCTCCCTGACCAGGGATCAAACCCGCACCCCCTACGTTGGAAGGTGAAGTCTTAACCACTGGACCCCCAGGGAAGTCCTGTGCCTTAAGACTTTTAACAAAGTAACCAATGTATTTTGCATTGAATTTGGTCTATTGGAAACATCACTGGATGATCAGCTGACCGGGGTTTAAGGTCTCTGTTCTGGGTCATTCTGAGTCTTAAATGTGGTATGTAATGTAGAAGCACTTTGCAAGCTACAAAGCAATACACTGACATTGAGTGATTACTCTTCTTCTGGGCCTGTCATCAGTAAATATTATCTATTATTATACATGAAGAGGCTTGAACCCCCCAAGTCAACTATCAGTCTTAGGCTTTTACTTTAGTATTTTAGGTATGTTTTGCATCCCTATGTGTTTAATATTGAGTTTTCTAAGCACTTTTTAAAGTAATTTTTATTCACAAAATAGGGTGATCTCTATCATATAAGCTTAGCTACAGTGGTGAAAGAGATCTTCAATAAGTACTCGGCGGTTGCTGGGGATACAGGAAGGGAAAGGGAATTATAGTTTGTTGAACACCTACTATATGTCAGGCACTGTTTTGTACTTTTATACCATATCTCATGTAATTCTCCCAACAACTCTGTAAAGCAGGTATTATTATCCAGACTGATTAGATAAGGAAACTGAGGTTCAGCTAATTAATTCAAGATGACAAATGCTAGTAAGTAGTAGGATCAAAATTTAAACTGGATCTGTCTCCCGTCAAAGTCTCTCTACTATTCCAGGATGCCTCCTATTTCTACCAGGATGCCTGTTGCACTTGTGATATGTTACTGTGGAATAATGTACAGTGTTTAGGTAAGGCAGTATCAGAGGAAGTCCAATGACTATTGTTAATCACCCAGAAAAGAAGACTGAAGTGAGAGTTCTTTAAGGCTGAGAGCTGCTTCTTTACTTCTCCATCATCTTTTTTTTTTCTTCAAAAATTTTCAATTGAGAACCAGAAAGAGCTCTTAACTTTAGTTTACAAGCATTCAATAAATGTACTAGTGTTAAAAATAATGTATAACATTCTACCTCCTTACTCTGGGTGTATTGGCCACGTTGCCCTGAGACCTCAATTATGAATATTTACAAAAACACAAATCCAACAACCCTTCAAAATTTTCTTTGTTAATTATTTACCTTGCTGTCCATTCTCAGTCTGGATTGATACAGAAACTTGGGGAAGTTTGAGCACAATTATCATTTAAGCTTCTTTCTCCTCTCAGTTATACTCCTACCACCCTAGATGGGTCTCTTAACCTTACTGATGGACTGCTGTGGTAACCCTATGATAGGTCTCCTTGCCTCTGGTCTTTTTTCCTTCTGCTTAATCTAGATCAGTCTGTGGACCAAATCTGGTCTGTGGCCTGTTTTTGCACTGTTCTGAGAGCTACAAATAGTTTTTATGTTTTTAAAGTGTTGGGGAAAAAGAAGATGTGACAGATCCTGACAGCCAAAGATATCTACTATCTGGCCTTTAACAGAAAAAAGTTTGCTGACCCTTGATCTAGATGATTTCTGGCAGATCAGTCTATGGAAAAACCCCTCACAGAGACAATTAGGTATATGACATAATGGGATGAACAATAGCCCTCGACTATGGAGTCTTGGCTTCCAGTCCCAGGCTAACCTTCCTCTGTTTCCTCATTTAGAAGGGGAAGTGGAATAATATGATCTTTAAGTTCTTTTTGTTTTAACATTTTAACATGGGTGTTTTTTAATTTTTAAAATTATATTAGTAATTTGTGTGAGAAATGTTTAATGTAATATAGAATATATATGTATATATGTTTGTGTGTATTTTTAAAAATCTAGATGAAACTTTTCAAGCCTTTTGCACACATATATGTACATACACATATAAATACATATCTACAATTTCTTTCCAACTGAGAAATACATTGTGGATATCCTAACTTGTCAGTGCATAAAATATTTCATTTCTAAAAATGGCAGTACGGTGGTCTATTAACCTTCCAGGTGTGTGCCATGGCAAATGGAAATTTTGCACTTGTGCCTTGAAACAAAAAACTTTGCAAAGCACTGATTTGGGTTATTCCCCAGCCTTAATAAAAAGATAGTGTTAAGTTAATCCATATGTATGAGAGTTATTCTTTCTTTTCAAAGTCTTATCTTTCTCAAACATGCCATGCTTATTCTTGATCCTTGTTCATGTTATTCTGTCTTGCTTAAATGACCTGCCGTATTACCTCACATCTATCCTGATCCTACCAGCTCTTCATCTTTATCTTTTTCTCTCTGGGAAATTTCACATCCCATTGCTTAATCCTAATTTACTCTGTTTACAGAATTTCTACTCTTTTTATCTCCTCTGTCGTCCAGAAGTATAAGACTTGCCTTTTAAAGGGATTGCATATAAGGACGTTATTTCTGCCCCCGGTTTTTCCCAAATACTTACTCAGAATGGCTTCCTCTAAGTGAATAATACTGTTTAGCTTATTAAAGGCATATAACATTCTAAAAAATTTTATTCTATTCAACAAAAAATTATAAAATCCTAGATTTTATTGACTAGGGGCATCAATCAATGATTTGTTTTTCTGAATGCTTTTAGGCAAAAAATGGCATCATTATCTCTATTTGACACAAATAGCAACAGAGTCTCCAAAAGATTCTATGATTTGTCAAAATCTATGTAAACTAGCCATTCTTCCCTCTGGATTAGAGAAAATTAAGCAGGTCCTATCATCTCAGTTTCTAACACAGCACACAATACATATACGTACACAGAGGCAGTAATTTAGAGCATGAGTTTTTTTTTTTAAGATGAGTGTTTTATTTAGATTTTTTTTTTGATGGGGAACATTTTTAAAGTCTTTACTGAATTTGTTACCATACTGCTTCTGTTTTACGTTTTGGTTTCTTGGCCGCAAGGCATGTGGGATCTTAGCTCCCCAACCAGGGATTGAACCCGCACCCCTTGCATTGAAAGGCAAAGTCTTAACCACTGGACTGCCAGGGAAGTCCCAAGCATGAGTTTTAGAGTCAGAAAGACCTGGGTTTGGATCCTTACTTCATCATTTTCTAGCTGTGTAACTTTAGACAAGTTACTTTATCTTTGTAAGCCTTGAGAATTTCTTTATCTATAAAATGGGCATAATAATAGTACTTCCTCATAGCACTGTTGTGAAGATTAAATACTTAAATACACTATATGACATGATCAGCATATTTCTTAACATAGAGTGAATTCAAATTATTGTTATTATAAATGATATTATATGAGTAATCTAACTTCATTACCAAGTTGTTCTTTTAATTATTGGAAAAATCTTTTTATGTCTAATCTATATCCTCTATACTAAAATTTTACTTTCTATGCTTATACTGTTGGTTTTCTCCCTTTCAGTCGTCTTGAAATAAATAATTCCAATTCCTATCACTTTTACTCTAATGTTCCTTTGGCACCTCTGACTCTCCAGGTTTTCCATAGCTTGATATTCAGTTGTCAAGTACTGAGTTGAAGACCATAAATGAGCAAGAACTTGATAAACTGCTTAGTGTACTGGACTACCTAGAGACCTATGATATTCCTAATATCATAATTTATTCACAATGAAACTGCATGGCAGTGGTTCAGTATCTCCTTGGCTTGCTGGTTGGGTTTCCCAGAAAGCAGATTCTGAGATGGAGATTAACATGGACAGAGTTCTCTGAGAAGTGCTCTCAGTATCAACACTTTGTGGGGAAGGAATGGAGTCAGAATTGGGCAGAGGGAGAGGTTGGTCCGTGATAACATTCCAAACAAAGGCTCAGCAAACTAGACCAAAGCTCTGAAGCTGTGATGGTCTTTCAGAATTGAGGTGAGGGAGTCAGACCTTCAGACCCTAACATCAATCAGTCATTGGATGCAGGCTGTCTGACCTTGGAAGAAGCAGCTCTTTTCAACCAAGGACAATTCCTGGAGAGGGCAGTCAGCAAAGGGTTGTTAGCTGGCAGCACTCCCAGCAGTCAGGGAAATAAGTCCTTCAGTCCTGAAGGGGGATCTAGTAGGTGCAACACAGCATCCATTACATCCTGTTTTGTTCAGTTGTTTCTCATAACCCTGAAGGGCATTGTCTTCCATTGTCTCCATGGAATGACATTTTTTTTTAGTTTCCAATTCTGTCTTCAGCTGAGTCCTTCTGGTCTTGGCTCAGAAACTCTACAGTGCATCTGAACACAACAAAGGGCTAAAAGTCTAGGGCAGTGACTCTCAACCTCCTTTCCAGCCTTTATTGAATAGTACCATGTTGGCACTATTTGTAGCAACTAATTGAAAAAATCTGTATAACCAGCTTTCTAATTCTAATCTAAGAAGGAGGGCCTATAAAACAAATACTGTTATGAATATCCTTGTACATTAATCTTTGCTCACATCTTTATTTTCTTAAGGTAAATTAGTTGAAGTGGAATTGCTAATATTTTTAACATCTTTATTGGAGTATAATTGCTTTACAATGGTGTGTTAGTTTCTGCCTTATAACAAAGTGAATCAGTTATACATATACATATGTCCCCATATCTCTTCCCTCTTGCATCTCCCTCCCTCCCAGCCTCCCTATCCCACCCCTCTAGGTGGCCACAAAGCACCCAGATGATCTCCCTGTGCTATGCAGCTGCTTCCCGCTAGCTATCTATTTTACGTTTGGTAGTGTATATATTTCCATGCCACTCTCTCACTTTGTCACAGCTTACCCTTCCACCTCCCCGTATCCTCAAATCCATTCTCTATTAGGTCTGCATCTTTATTCCTGTCTTGCCCCTAGGTTCTTCTAACCATTTTCTTTTTTTTTTATTAGATTCCATATATATATGTTAGCATACAGTATTTGTTTTTCTCTTTCTGACTTACTTCACTCTGTATGACAGTCTCTAGGTCCATCCACCTCACTACAAATAACTCAGTTTCATTCCTCTTTATGGATGAGTAATATTCCATTGTATATATGTGCCATGTCTTCTTTATCCATTCCTCTGTTGATGGACACTTAGGTTGCTTCCATGTCCTGGCTATTGTAAATAAAGCTGCAGTGAACATTTTCGTACATGACTCTTTGAATTATGGTTTTCTCAGGGTATATGCCCAGTAGTGGGATTGCTGGGTCGTATGGTAGTTCTATTTGTAGTTTTTTAAGGAACCTCCATACTGTTCTCCATAGTGGCTGTATCAATTTACATTCCCACCAACAGTGCAAGAGGGTTCCCTTTTCTCCACACCCTCTCCAGCATTTATTGTTTGTAGATTTTTTGATGATTATTTGCCTGTCTTTAATATAGACAATCTGTAGAGCCAACTTACTTTTACCATTATTATTTTTTTTTATTTTTGACTTTATATGGATTTATTGGTTAACTTGTTCTTTAGCTTATAATTTATTCGGTATATTTTTAAAGATAAGGGAGGGGTAGAAAATATTCAGAGAATCCACAGTTTTTACCAGAAGCCACCATTGTATAGATAAGCAAAGATTAAATCAACCAGAGAACATGCTGTTCTTATGCCTGTGCATGTAGCTGCTTAGTTCTTCATTTGTGGGAGATTTGAAGTACAGTAGAACTTTGTGCTTAAATTATTCTGGGAGAGGACATTGTCCTCACTGAGATAAATTCACTTTTACCTGTTAAAAGAAAATGCATGTGACTGATAAGAGTATGGCAAGCTTATAACTCTCACTAAAATTCCTCCTCACTTTCAAAGTCCTGCCTTCAATACCATGTTTTCTACCATACCTGTGTTCAGTTCAAGCTTGCTGTCCAGTTGGCCTTTGTCTCTTCCAGCCATGATCAAACCCTTTGTCCATGTTATTCTCCATCTTCTCAGTCAGTCTTGAAATCATTACCTTTCAAGATGTTTCCTTTTCTTCCAGAAACTATTAAAATTCCATCTGTTATGTTCAGTTACAAGAAAAATATTGTATTTATTTTTTCTCAGATCTTAGAGCACATTACTAAGTTTATCCTTACTAATTTACAGAGAAAGTAGATGAAGCAACAATTATTTCTAAAATATTGTTATTCATGGTGTACTAGAATATATAGTTTACAAAATATTTTCATATTATGTTTTCATTTAATTATCACAATAATCTGGTGAGGTGGGTGGCATTTTACTGGGCCTCAGGGTAATTAAGTGACTTGTTTAAGATCACAAAGCTATTAAGCCTACTTCCTTTAACCCAAGTTTTCTGGCTTTAAGTCTAACAGCGGGCTGTTCTCCCTTAGCACTTTTACCTGCTTCAATTATGGTACATGTTGATTTATATCTTAATTATGTGTTTACATATCTGCCTCCCTTAATAGACTGCATACATTTTGAGGGCAGGCACTGGGACGTCTTATTTGACTTTATACCTTAGGTGCTTAATAGAGTGTCTGACATGACATAACTGCTCCATAAATTTGTCAAATGAAGGAACAGAATCAGGAAAGCCTCACAAATTAATGTAGTTCAAGAAAAAAGGTGAAATAAAACCCCAAAAGAAATCTGAGGAGTAGTTTTCCAGGAATATATAAGAAAACTTAAGTGCCTCTAAAACAAAAAGACAAGAGAAAGAGTTGGTGAGACACTTCTTGACCACAGAGCTAATGAAGCATAGGGTGGAGAAGAGACAAGAGAGACTGGATAATTTTTGACGTGGTTTCTAATTTTTTTAACAGATTTTTTGAGGTATACTTTATATACCATATAATTCACTTATTGAAACTGTACAATTCAGTGACTTTTAGAAAAATTGCAAAGACATTCATCTATCACCACCATCAATTTTAGAACATTTTTACTATTCCCCCCACAAAACCTGCACTCATTAGCCATCACCCCTCAAACACTCATCTCATCTAGCCTTAGGGAATAACTAACTTTCTGTCTCTATAGATTTACTTATTCTGGACATTTCATATAAATGGAATTATACAATAAATGGTCTTTTATGATTGTCTTTGTTCACTTAGCATAATGCATTCAAATTTCGTCCATTTTGTAGTATGGTATGTGTCCATACTTCATTCCTTTTTATGGCTGAATAATATTCTGTTATATGGATATACCATACTTGTCTATCCATTCATCAGTTGATGAACATTTAGGTTGTTTCTACCTTTTGGCTATTATAAATAATGCTATTATGAACATTGTGTTCAAGTTTTTATATGAGCATATGATTTTATTTCTCTTGGGTATATATCTAAGAGTGGAATTATCAGATCACATAGTTACTCTGTGTTTAACCATTTGAGGAATTGTGAGACTGTTTTCCAAAGTGTCTGCACTATTTTACATTTCCACCAGCAGTGAATGAGAGTCCTAATTTCTTCATATCCTTGCCAATATTTGTTATTGTCATCTTTTTATTAGCCTTGATTCTTTTAATACAAAGGACTAAGGAACTGTTCTTAAAAGATTAGGGAAGAGAACATTGCCATGAGACAGGGATATATAGAATTACCAACGTTATTTGAATATGTAAGAAGAAATCAAGATCACAGAGGTTTTTTTCTGATATTTAAAAGATTACTCAACTGCTGTTTTTTTCGACATTGTATTATGAAAATTTCAAACCTAGAGCCAGGTTGACAGATTTTTACAGTGAACTCTCATATACTTACCACCTAGACTGTACCATTAACATTTTTATATACTTGCTTTATCACCTTTCTGTCCATGTGTCCATCCATTTATCCATCTTATTTTGGGTGCATTTTAACATAAATTGCAGAAGTCAGTATATTTCATTCCTAAATGTTTTAGCATGCATATCATTAACTAAAGTTTATTATTTGTATATAGAGTTTTCTTTAATGTCACACAAAATTTGCATCGATAAATGCACAAATAATAAGGATATATTGACTGAGTTTTAACAAATGCATACACATGTGTAACCCAGGTTATAGGGTTTTAAGTTAGAAAAGACCTTGGAGATCATTAGACTCCCCCCTCCCAGTTTACATATAGGAAAACTGATGTCCAGAGAAGGGAAATAACTTGGTCAAAATCAAGGGAGGAATAGAGCATCCCAGCTTAGCATGCTTTGATTCACGTTGTCATCCAGACCTTAGGTATTGAGGTTGCTATGATCCGTATGTAGCCCCCTAACATGACAATAATCTTAGACTTTAATCTCATGCTTATCGTACATAGGCTTAAATGAAGCAGTGCTTTATATGTCAAGTAGTAAAGTTTCTTTTCAGAGCACTTCATGAAAAGAAAATAAGGTAAGACTCTGGAAAGTCTAACCAAGATCACAAATTAAATTCTCACTTCTTTCTCTAATCAAATACACCTTTATTTATGTACTTCCTAGTCTGCAAAATCATATTCAAGTACTACTTCTGCTAAAACTTTATTCCAAATCTCTTTTCTAATCCTTTTACACTTATTGTTTGTATCAGATAATGAATACCTCTTAAGTCAGCATTTAGTGATTGTGAATTGAGGTCCTAAGGCATATTTAATGTTGAAAGAAAAAAATGGATGACTGTGTGGATTGTAATTACATTAACAGATTATAGCATTTTCAAGCAACCTAGATGTCATGTGCTCTGGAATTAAGTCTTAACAATTGAGGTACCTGTGTTGATTAGCCTGGTTAAGAAAGATAAGGAGAGCTGGTAATAATAACTGAGGATGTGCCATATGCCAGGCATTATGTGAAGAGCTTTACGTGCATTATCTCCTGAATTCCCATAACTGTCTTAGAGCTATTATTATGAATATTTTACAGCTGAAGAAACTGAGGCCTGGCAAGGTTAAGTAACTTGCTCAAGTTCACTATTAAATGATATGGCCAGAATTAAATTCCAGACCTGTCAGATTCCAGAGCCAATGTTAAAACAGCTCTGCTATACTCCAAGACAGGTATCTTTGAATATTCTAGGGCTGTCAATAATATTATATTAGGGCAACTGCTGAGGGTAGAACTTGGACCAAATATGGCCATTAGAGGGAAGTATATTTAGACTCAGCTTGGGAAATTTTTCTGACAGAGCTGTCAAGAAGTGGACGAAGTAGCCTGTGTAGCTGCAAGCTTCAGACATGAAAAATATTCAGGCAGAGGTAGGTGACTGTTGTAGAGAGGATATTTGCATACAGTTGGAGATTGGATTTGTTCAGAGATTTCTTCCCCAGTACTGGAAGCACTTGGAGGAAATATTTTTTCAAACCAACTTTGTTGAGGTAAAATTAACATACAATAAATGTACCTGTTTTAAATGTACATTTTGGACAAATTTATACAATCATGTAACCACCACCATAATCAAGACATAAAACATTTCAACAAGTCTTCAAAGGGCCCTTGTGCTCCTCCTCAGTGAATGCCCTCTCCATTCCCAGCCTCAAGGAAACACTAATATGCTTCTCTTACCATAGGTTAGATTGGTCTTTTCTAGAGTTTCATTATGAATAGAATCATAGTGTATGTTGGGTTTGGCTTTTCTCACTCAGCATAATATTTCTGAGATTCATTCATGTTGCATGTATCAGTAGCTCATTCCTTTTTATTGCTAAGTAGTATTCTTTTGCATGGGTATCGCACAGTTTCTTAATTCGTTCCCCTGTTGATTTATTTCCAGTTTTTGGCTAATATGAAAAAAACTACTGTGAAGATTTATGTACCCATTTTTGTATGGGAATTTGTTTTCATTTCTCTTCAGTAAATAGCTAGGAATGGAATTCATGGGTGGTATGGTAAATGTAAGAAACTGCCAAACTGTTTTTGAAGGTGGTTGTACCATCTTACAGTCCCACCAGCCTCATCCTAAAACTGAGGGTGATAATGATACCTACTTCATAGTATTGTTTGCAGGAATTATATGAGATAATCTACATAAAACACTTATGGCATTTGATAAGTACTCCAGGAGAGGCGGTGGCTCTACAAAGGTTTCACACCAAAAAATAAAAGTGTTAACGGCTTTTTCAACGCTGTACTTCTCACTTTTGTCACAGAAGTTAGTCACAATTCTTGGCTACAGAGATAATTAAAATCATTCAGGGGAAACAAGAGACTTATCATAAGGCAATTTACTTTCAATGTCAGACAATTAACTCATTGATGAATTAGTTTGTGGTTTTTAGAAGTTGGGACTGAAACTGAACTCAGCAGAGAAGGCACTGGCCCAGTTGTGAATATCTTGCTTTTTCCTAAATTGATCTCTAAAGGAGAGTGGAGGGTTCTTCTACTCAAGAAAGGCCTGAGAGTTCATAAATTGGGAAATCAGGAGATAAAGGTTCATATTTGTTCATTTCTGATAGGTCTCCTGTACTTACTCCCATGCCTTGCACATGATAAGCCCTCGATAAATATTTGTCGAATTAAGTAGAAGACTGACTAGGTGGTGTAAGGATATATTGAAGAATTTTTATTCCAAATTTATTCCAAAGCTCATTTAGGACCCTTGGGATTGTGATGGGACCATATTAGGTTGTTTGTCATATTAGGTTGTGACCTTGGACAATTGAGGATTTGGATAATGCAACAGGGATATAGTACGCCTAATCCCGAGGGCCCTGTTATTTTCTCTAGCATTTATTTTACTTAAGTTTTTCTTTTTTCTTTTCACTTAATTTTGAAAAGAATATTTTTCAACTTTTTACTTATCTTTTTTTACGTTCCCCATCCCTAGTTTTGTGTCTGAAAGATTTGTGGCGAAATGCTAGAAGTATAAATAATTCTCTCACACTCCCCATTTAAGAATGTAACAACTGTTAATTCCATTACTTACATTCCATGAATCAGTTAGAAATGAATGTTCTAAATCTATGGTCTTTCAGCTGTACTGATTCTGTATGGTTTGAATTATTTATTCAGTTTATTTTTAACCCTTCTTTGCTTATGGGATTACTTTGAAATTTTGATGACCTGCTTGTCAAATGTTTTTTGTGGGCTATTGTTGCTAATTTGGATATGATTCCCTTTTTTTGTCCTTTCTAAGTTCAATGGATATTCATTTGCTATTGGAGCAAATGGAGTGACCAGAAGAGTTTAAAATCTAGCTCTGTCAGTAAAATAGCCATGACAAAAGCATACCTTCTAATTACCCTGTGTACACAGTGTAGAAATGTGTAGGCTTTTAGGATGTCCTGGGCTTGATGCCCCTTTTACAACCCCAAATGAGCCCAAACTGTCATTTATTAATGTTATCCTTTACCTGGAAGGTTCTTTCCTTTTTTGTTGTTTTATTCATTTGTTTTTATCTACTGAATTAATTTTTAAATCACATTATATAACAATACCACACTAATATTGAAAAAAGGTTTTAAAAAGAAAAAAACAGGATAACTCGATTTATGCAAATATATTTATCAACTCATTTTATTTTTCTGTGTTCTTTTCTAGTCCTTATGTACATGTATGCACATTATTATATAGTTGAAATCATAATGTACAAGCATTTGGATCATGCTTTCTTCACTTAGCATTAGGTCATACACATTTTCCCATGATATCATCTAACCCTTATGATAATAATTTCAGTGGCTTAATCCTCTATTAGGTTTTTAACCACTTTTCATTTATTGAACATTTAGATATTTTGCAGTTTTTTTCCATACTACAGTCAGAATTACCACAAATCATCTCATCAAATACCTTGTTTCTTCTTTATAATTATTTCTCAAGGATAAATCCCCAGGAGTTAGGTTATTGGGCCAAAACATAATAAAAAATAATGACATATGTCTTCAGTACTTTCCATGTGCTGGTTTGTGAGTGGAGCAAGCCTCTACCTGAATTTAATCTTCACAATAACCCCCTTCAGATAGCTATATTATTATCTTTAATTTACAGATATGATAACTATGTTAACTTAATAGGCATTGAAATCCTGCCACTTTGAAAACAACAAAACTGCAACTTGCAACCACTGAGTCTCATGTTCTGGATGTATTTTACCAAATTGCTCTTCTTAAGAGTTATATTAATTTGTAGTAGTTCTCCACCCTGTCCTGTCCACCCAAACTGTGAACCTTAGAAAACTTTATGCATTCTCCTCCCCTTTGTCCCACTCTCTACTCAGTCTTGTTAATTTATTAAAAGCAAAAGATACCCCATAGTTAATCTATAATATTAGAGCTGGAAGAGAACTCCTGGAATATCATCTTACTGATAAATAAATTGAAGTTCAGAGTGAAGTAACTTGTCCAAGACCAACCTGGGATCCTTGATTCCCTGGGCTAGTGCCCTGTGCAGTGTACTTTGCTGCCATCCAGCTGTTCATGTCTCCCTTCTGTGTTCTTTTTCTTGTTCTCACTTGGTCCATGCCCACAGATACCAGCTATAAATGTTGCAGAGTAAGCCCAAGAATAAAAGTGTAAAAACCAAAACAAATCCAGTCTGTATGACTGAATCTCATTTCCAGTTCATTTTTATTGGAGAAGGGCCGTGAGAAAAAATCTGAAACAAAAATCCATGTTGTTTTAGAAAAGATAGTGATAGATATAACTAGATATGACACTGGTATCACTGGTGAGATTACTAATTCTGAGGATGTGGCTCCAAATGACTAATTTTCATATATCTTTTAAGCAGTTCCAGATTGAAAGGCATAACAAATTTAATTGGCTTCCCACAGTTCCTTGTTTTTAGTTAACAAGAGATTTACTAAGGCCTTATGGATTATAGAGAAACACCTTTTGCTATACAGATGAATTATGTGTGTTTCAGAGTGTTTATGCCGCTCGGTGTGAGGAGGAGAAAAGGAGAGGGTAATTGAGAACTTAATATGTGACAGATTTGTGTTTAACATACCTTTACTTACATAATCCTCAAACAGAGGATATTATCATTCCCATTTTACAGATGGGAAAACTGAAGCTCAGAAAAGTTAACTGATTTAGGGTCACAACAGACAATTAAGAGGTGAGATGATATCTATCTGATTTCCCTATGATTTCTTCTCATTGACACTCACTGACATTTTTGCCTTAATTTCCTAGTACAAAAATTGGGATAGTCAATTATAATTATCATTTATAATAAGTAGACAAAAATATTTATCCTTTTCTGACTTCAGAAAGGTGATTTCTGGACAATGCTTCTAAGAGTTATGCTGAAGCAACTTCCTTAAATATGCAAATGTAAGTGATGAGAATCCATCAACAGATTTCAATGGAAAATAAATGTAGAGATAATGGAAAGAAAAATCTATTTGCTAAATTTCCTTCAGGGCTAATTACCATATACTGCTGGACTTTCTTTACCCTGATATATGTGTGTGTGTGTGCGCGTGCGCACGCACACGCGCACACATGAACGTTTAAAGGTCTGTATTCATTAATTTCTGCAACTGGTCTTTTTGTGTGTTTGAACTTTCATTTTAAAATTACTTTCCTTCTATTTCCCTTTGTCAGATTGTTTTCACCAAGGCTTACGTTTCTTGTTTTCTAAAGGATACATTTGCGCCAAGTTTGGCAAATGCATGTTTTTCATCTCTCCCCTATGCTGCTTCTCTTACTTTACCCTCTGTAGGTTCTTCCTTTACATCTTCAAGACTGCATCATTTCTGCCCCTCCTCCCTTTTTGCTTTTTCTGTTATTTTCTGGTTGCTGAATTGTTTTTCTTCAAAGCCCATCCCCATGAATATTTCTTGGATTAATCCTATTTTACTTTTAAACTCCCACCACACCTCAGATGCCCTTTCTTTCCTGACCACATGGCTTCACAGTGCCTCTCTGTTTAACCTTCTTGCTCCCCGTTTACTAGACTCACTGATCCTGTGTTGTCCCACATGGTTCACATCTTTTAAACCAGAAACATCTGCAAGGGGAGGAGATGCTAATAATAAATAATTAAATTTAGCTCTTTCCATGTCTTAGACCTCTTTACCAATGCTATTTAGTTCTTTTACACAACAACAGAGTGAGTGTGTAGCATCATTTTTTTTTTCCCACAGCAGAAACAGAGAGGGCTAATGACTTGAAGAAAATGAGGTAAATTGAGATCCAGCCCTGGAATTCATGCAGTATTAAAGCTAAAATTATGAGTCCTAGCTTTGACTTGAAAAAAAAAAAGCATACTGTGTGATTATGTTCTATAGAGCATGAATCAGAGGTGATATAGATTTTGTGATACAGGAAAACTCATTGTTTAGTATCTTAATCATTTAAAATTTGTGACTTTTTAAGCAATTAGTGCTGAGGCATTCCTTTGTGGTATCTCTATTAATTTACAAAGGAACCAAAACCGTTAAGTCTGCTTTGCCTTCTTTAGAAAGCAGAAGATTGAGAAGGATCTGACCATATTTTTTGTCTTTATATAAATATAACTAATTGCAAATGAGACCCATTGAAATTGGGAACTATTTTTAGACAGTTAGTTATACTATTATATCTTCCAAATTCATGATTCATCCTATCACTTGCCTCCTTAAAAATACCATTCTAGTTTCCCATGCCCTGCTGAATTAAGGAAGTACTCCAGGAGCCATACCTGTCTGGCTCTGCATTAAATATTTCAATCTTTTCTTATGCTTTTCTGATCCTCTCAAACCTTTTCTCTTCCCTAATCTCAATATTGATAAGTTCACTCATCAGGCCATTCCAGTATTTAGTAGTAATCCTGGAACATGTTAAGAAGTCATGTTCATTCAACTCTGTTCTGTGTATGGATGAACCTCACTATCCCTTCTAATGAATCCTTTTATCCCTCTCCTTTTATCCCTCTTTGTAGTCTTTGTGTTTGATTCATTGACATGCATCTCTTCTGTCCCCTTGTAGACCTTTAACTCCTTGTTAAGGCATTATATTTAATAGATGTTCTATAAATTTATGTGGAGTTGGGCTTTTGTGAAAATATTAGATCTTTTAAATATTTTCTACTAGATTAGATTGGCATGCCTTTTATTTAGTCAAAGCAAATGTAGTTTTACCTTATATGTTTTGGTTGTATCTATGTATATAGTTCACTATGCCCACTTTACAGATGAGAAGAATAAGTATCAGAGATTAAATAATTTGTACAAGGTGATGGATTAAAACCTAAATTGATCTAACATTCAAGCCAACGAACAATCAAAGGAAACACTTTGAGAACTTTTACTCAGAGTAATAGAACATGCCTTTTCATCCTATCCCATTTCTTAAAATGATAATATCTGAATATACAAAAGTAGTCTTTAAAATCTGATACTTCATTTATAATTATTATAAAATAGTTCCTATATTCCTCATGTTGTACAATAATAACTATAACTAGAGTATAACCTTTAAAAAATTTTTTTAAATTTTATATTGGAGTATGGTTGATTTACAATGTTGTATTAGTTTCAGGTGTACAGCAAAGTGATTCAGTTATACATATATCTATTCATTTTCAGATTCTTTCCCACTTAGGTTATTATAGAATATTGAGTAGAGAAGTCCCTGTGTTATACAGCACGCCCATGTTGATTATCTATTTTATATATAGTACTGTGTAAATGTTAATCCCTAACTCCTAATTTATTGCCCGCCCCCCACCTTTCCCCTTTGGTAACCATATGTTTGTTTTCTAAGTGTGTGACTCTGTTCCTGTTTTGAAATAAGTTCATTTGTATCATTTTCTAAGATTCCACATATAAGTGATATCATATGATATATGTCTTTGTCCGTCTGACCTATTTCACTTAGTATGATAATCTCTAGGTCCATCCATGTTGTTGCAAGGGGCATTATTTCATTCTTTTTTTATGGCTGAGTAATATTTCATTGTATATATGTAGCACATCTTCTTTATCCATTCCTCTGTCGATGGACATTTAGGTTGCTTTCAGGTCTTGGCATTGTAAATAGTGCTGCAGTGAAGATTGGGGTGCATGTATCTTTTCGAGGTATGTTTTTTTCTGGATATATGCCCACGAATGGGATTGCTGGATCATATGGTAGCTCTATTTTCAGTTTCTTAAGGAACCTCCATACAGTTCCCCATAGTGGCTGTACCAATTTACATTCCCACCAACAGTGCAGGAGGGTTTCCTTTTCTCCACACCCTCTCCAGCATTTATTGTTTGTAGGCATTTTGATGATGGCCATTCTGACCAGTGTAAGGTGATACCTCATTGTAGTTTTGATTTGCATTTCTCTAAAATTAGTGATGTTAAGCATCTTTTCATGTGCTTTTTGACATCTGTAGGTCTTCTTTGGAGAAATGTCTGTTTAGATCTTCTGCCCATTTTTTTTTTGATTGGGTTTTTTTGATATTGAACTGCATGAGCTGTTTGTATATTTTTGAGATTAATCCCTTGTCAGCCGCATTGTTTGCAAATATTTTCTCCCATTTTGTGGGTTGTCTTTTTGTTTTGTTTTTGGTTTGCTTTGCTGTGCAAGGCTTTTAAGTTTAATTAGGCCCCATTTATTTATTTTTGTTTTTATTGTCATTAACTCTAGAAGGTGGATCTAAAACGATATTGCTGTTATTTATGTCAAAGTGTGTTCTGCCTATGTTTTCCTCTAAGAGTTTTATAGTATCCAGTCGTAAATTTAGGTCTTTAATCCATTTTGAGTTTATTGTTGTGCATGGTGTTAGAGAATTTTTTTTTGAGAATGTTTTAAATTCATTCTTTTACATGTAGCTGTCCAGTGTTCCCCAGTACGACTTATTGAAGAGACTGTCTTTTCTCCATTGTATATTCTTGCCTCCTTTGTCAAAGATTAATTGACCATAGGTGCATGGGTTTATTTCTGGGCTTTCTATTCTGTTCCATTGAACTGTATTTCTGTTTTTGTGCCAGTACCATACTCTTTTGATGACTGTATCTTTGTAGTATAGTGTGAAGTCAGGGAGCCTGATTCCTCCAGCTCTGTTTTTCTTTCTCAAGATTGCTTTGGCTATTCAGGGTCTTTTGTGGTTCCATAAAACTTAAAAAATTTTTTTATTCTAGTTCTGTGAAAAAGACCATTGGTAATTTGTTAGGGATTGCATTGAATTTGTATATTGCTTTGGGTAGTATAGTCATTTTGACAATATTGATTCTTCCTATCCAAGAACATGGTATATCTTTCCATCTGTTTGTGTCATTCTCAGTTTCTTTCATCAGCATCTTACAGTTTTCAGGGTACAGGCCTTTTGCCTCTATAGGTACCTTTATTTCTAGGTATTTTATTCTTTTTGATGAAATGGTAAATGAGATTGTTTTCTTAATTTCTCTTTCTGATCTTTCATTGTTAGTGTATAGAAATGCAACAGATTACTAGGTACTAATTTTGTATCCTGCAACTTTGCCAAATTTATTGCTGAGCTCTTAGTAGTTTTCTGGTAGCATCTTTAGGATATTTTATGTATAGTATCATATCATCTGCAAACAGTGACAGTTTTACTTCTCCTTTTCCAATTTGGATTCCTTTTATTTCTTTTTCTGCATTGATTGCCATGGCTAGGACTTCCAAAACTATGTTGAATAAAAGCAGTGAGAATGGACATCCTTGTCTTGTTCCTGATCTTAGAGGAAATGCTTTTAGCTTTTCACCCTTGAGTATGATGTTAGCTGTGGGCTTGTCATGTATGGCCTTTATTATGTTAGGTATGTTCCCTCTATGCCCACTTTCTGGAGAGTTTTTTTTTATCAGAAATAGGTGTTGAATTTTGTCAAAAGCTTTTTCTGCAACTATTGAGATGATCATATGTTTTTTATTCTTCAGTTTGTTAATGTGATGTATCACACTAGTTGATTTGTAGATAGTGAAAAATCTTCGCATCCCTAGGATAAATCCCACTTGATCATAGTGTATGATCCTTTTAATGTATTGTTGGATTTGGTTTGCTGGTATTTTGTTGAGGATTTTTGAATCTATCTTCATCAGTGATAATGGCCTGTAATTTTCTTTTTTTGTGGTATCTCTGTCTAGTTTGGTATCAGCGGGATGGTGGCCTCATACAATGAGTTTGGGAGTGTTCCTTCCTCTGGAATTTTTTTTGGAAGAGTTTCAGAAGCTTAGGTGTTAACTTGTCTCTAAATGTTTGGTAGAATTTGCCTGTGAAGCCATCTGGTCCTAGACTTTTGTTTTTTGGGTGTTTCTAAATCACAGTTTCAATTTCAGTACTTGTGATTGATCTGTTCATATTTTCTATCGCTTCCTGGTTCAGTCCTGGGAGGTTGTACCTTTCTAAGAATTTGTCCGTTTCTTCTAGATTATCCATTTTATTGGCATATAGTTGATTGCAGTTGTCTCTTATGATCCTTTGTATTTCTGTGGTGTCCATTGTAACTTCTCCTTTCTCCTTTCTAATTGTATTGATTTGAGCCCTCTCCCTTTTTTTCTTGATGAGTCTGGCTAAAGGTTTATCAATTTTGTTTATTGTTTCAAGGAACCAGCTTTTAGTTTCATTGATCTTTCCTATTGTATTCTTCATTTGTGTTTCATTTATTTCAGTTCTGATCTTTATGATTTCTCTCCTTCTACTAACTCTGGGTTTTGTTTGTTTTTCTTTTTCAGTTGCTTTAGGTGTAATTTAGGTTGGTTTTTTGGAGATTTTTCTTGTTTCTTGAGCTACAGTTGTATTTTAGAACTGTTTTTGCTGCATCCCATAGGTTTTAAATCATTGTGTCTTTGTTTTCATTTGTCTCTAGGTATTTTGTGATTTCCTCTTAAATTTCTTCAGTGATCCATTGGTTGTTTATTAGCATATTGTTTAGCCTCCACGTGTTTTTGTTTTCTACAGTTTTTTTCTTTTTTTTTAATATCTTTATTGGACTATAATTGCTTTACAATGGTGTGTTAGTTTCTGCTTTATAACAAAGTGAATCAGTTATACATATACATATGTTCCCATATCTCTTCCCTCTTGCATCTCCCTCCCTCCCACCCTCCATATCCCACCCCTCTAGGTGGTCACAAAGCACCGAGCTGATCTCCCTGTGCTATAAGGTTGCTTCCCACTAGCTAACTATTTTACGTTTGGCAGCGTATATATGTCCATGCCACTCTCTCACTTTGTCACAGTTTACCCTTCCCCCTCCCCATATCCTCAAGTCCATTCTCTAGTAAGTCTGTATCTTTATTCCTGTCTTACCCCTAGGTTCTTCATGACCTTTTCTTTTTTTTCCTTAGATTTCATATATATGTATTAGCATATGGTATTTGTTTTTCTCTTTCTGACTTACTTCACTCTGTATGACAGACTCTAAGTCCATCCACCGCACTACAAATAACTCAATTTTGTTTCTTTTTATGGCTGAGTAATATTCCATTGTATATATGTGCCACATCTTCTTTATCCATTCATCCGATGATGGACACTTAGGTTGCTTCCATCTCCTGGCTACTGTAAATAGAGCTGCAATGAACATTGTGGTACATGACTCTTTTTCAACTATGGTTTTCTCAGAGTATATGCCCAGTAGTGGGATTGCTAGGTCATATGGTAGTTCTATTTTTAGTTTTTTAAGGAACCTCCATACTGTGCTATCAATTTACATTCCTACCAACAGTGCAAGAGGGTTCCCTTTTCTCTACACCCTCTCCAGCATTTATTGTTTGCAGATTTTCTGATGATGGCCATTTTGACCGGTATGAGGTGATACCTCAATGTAGTTTTGATTTGCATTTCTCTAATGATTAGTGATGTTGAGCATTCTTTCATGTGTTTGTTGGCAATCTGTATATCTTCTTTGGAGAAATGTCTGTTTAGGTATTCTGCCCATTTTTGGATTGTGTTGTTTGTTTTTTTGTTATTGAGCTGCTTGTGAATCTTGGAGACTAATGCTTTGTCAGTTGCTTCATTTGCAAATATTTTCTCTCATTCGGAGGGTTGTCTTTTGGTCTTGTTTATGGTTTCCTTTGCTGTGCAAAAGCTTTGAAGTTTCATTAGGTCCCATTTGTTTATTTTTGTTTTTATTTCCATTTCTCTAGGCGGTGGGTCAAAAAGGATCTTGCTGTGATTTATGTCATCGGGTATTCTGCCTATGTTGTCCTCTAAGAGTTTGATAGTGTCTGGCCTTACATTTAGGTCTTTAATCCATTTTGAGCTTATTTTTGTGTATGGTGTTAGGGAGTGTTCTAATTTCATACTTTTACATGTACCTGTCCAGTTTTCCTAGCACCACTTAAGGAAGAGGCTGTCTTTTCTCCACTGTTTATTCTTGCCTCCTTTATCAAAGATAAGGTGACCATATGTACGTGGGTTTATCTCTGGGCTTTCTATCCTGTTCCATTGATCTATATTTCTGTTTTTGTGCCAGTACCATATTGTCTTGATTACTGTAGTTTTGTAGTATAGTCTGAAGTCAGGGAGCCTGATTCCTCCAGCTCCATTATTCGTTCTCAAGCTTGCTTTGGCTATTCAGGGTCTTTTGTGTTTCCATACAAATTGTGAAATTTTTTGTTTTAGTTCTGTGAAAAAATGCCAGTGGTAGTTTGATAAGGATAGCATTGAATCTGTAGATTGCTTTGGGTAGTAGAGTCGTTTTCACAATATTGATTCTTCCAATCCAAGAACATGGTATATCTCTCCATCTATTTGTATCATCTTTAATTTCTTTCATCAGTGTCTTATAATTTTCTGCACACAGGTCTTTTGTCTCCTTAGGTAGGTTTATTCCTAGATATTTTATTCTTTCTGTTGCAATGGTAAATGGCAGTGTTTTCTTAATTTCACTTTCAGATTTTTCATCATTAGTGTATAGGAATGCCAGAGATTCCTGTGCATTAATTTTGTATCCTGCTACTTTACCAAATTCATTGACTAGCTCTAGTAGTTTTCTGGTAGCATCTTTAGGATTCTCTATGTATAGTATCATGTCATCTGCAAACAGTGACAGCTTTACTTCTTCTTTTCTGATTTGGATTCCTTTTCTTCCTTCTTATTCTCTGATGCTGTGGCTAAAACTTCAGAAGTATGTTGAATAATAGTGGTGAGAGTGGGCAACCTTGTATTGTTCCTGATCTTAGTGGAAATGCTTTCAGTTTTTCACCACTGAGGATGAATTTGGCTGTGGGTTTGTCATATATGGCCTTTATTATGTTGAGGAAAGTTCCCTCTATGCCTACTTTCTGCAGGGTTTTTATCATAAATGGGTGTTGAATTTTGTCAATAGATTTCTCTGCATCTATTGACATGATCATATGGTTTTTCTCCTTCAATTTGTTAATATGGTGTATCACGTTGATTGATTTGCGTACATTAAAGAATCCTTGCATTCCTGGAATAAACCCCACTTGATCATGGTGTATTATCCTTTTAATGTGCTGTTGGATTCTGTTTGCTAGTATTTTGTTGAGGATTTTTGCATCTATGTTCATCAGTAATATTGGCCTGTAGTTTTCTTTCTTTGTGACATCTTTATCTGGTTTTGGTATCAGGGTGATGGTGGCCTCGTAGAATAAGTTTGGGAGTGTTCCTCCCTCTGGTATATTTTGGAAGAGTTTGAGAAGGATAGGTGTTAGCTCTTCTCTAAAGGTTTGATAGAATTAGCCTGTGAAGCCATCTGGTCCTGGGCTTTTGTTTGTTGGAAGATTTTAATCACAGTTTCAATTTCAGTGCTTGTGATTGGTCTGTTCATATTTTCTATTTCTTCCTGGTTCAGTCTTGGCATGCTGTGCATTTCTAAGAATTTGTCCATTTCTTCCAGGTTGTCCATTTTATTGGCATAGAGTTGCTTGTAGTAATCTCTAATGATCCTTTCTATTTCTGCAGTGTCAGTTGTTACTTCTCCTTTTTCATTTCTAATTCTATTGATTTGAGTCTTCTCCCTTTTTTTCTTGGTGATTCTGGCTAATGGTTTATCAATTTTTTTTTATCTTCTCAAAGAACCAGATTATAGTTTTATTGATCTTTGCTATTGTTTCCTTCATTTCTTTTTCATTTATTTCTGATCTGATCTTTATGATTTCTTTCTTTCTGCTAACTTCGGGGTTTTTTTGTTCTTCTTTCTCTAATTGCTTTAGGTGCAAGGTTAGGTTGTTTATTTGAGATGTTTCCTGTTTCTTAAGGTAGGATTGTATTGCTATAAACTTCCCTCTTAGAAATGCGTTTGCTGCATCCCATAGGTTTTGGGTCGTCATGTCTCCATTGTCATTTGTTTTTAGGTATTTTTTTATTTCCTCTGATTTCTTCAGTGATCACTTGGTTATTAAGTAGTATAGTGTTTAGCCTCCATGTGTTTGTATTTTTTACAGATCTTTTCCTGTAATTGATATCTAGTGTCATAGCATTGTGGTCGGAAAAGATACTTGATACAATTTCAATTTTCTTAAATTTACCAAGGCTTGATATGTTACCCAAGATATGATCTGTCCTGGAGAATGTTCCATGAACACTTGAGAAGAAAGTGTATTCTGTTGTTTTTGGATGGAGTGTCCTATAAATATCAATAAAGTCCATCTTGTTTAATGTATCATTTAAAGCTTGTGTTTCCTTATTTATTTTCATTTTGGATGATCTGTCCATGGGTGAAAGTGGGGTGTTAAAGTCCCCTACTATGATTGTGTTACTGTCAATTTCCCCTCTTATGGCTGTTAACATTTGTCTTATGTACTGAGGTGCTCCTATGTTGGGTGCATAAATATTTACAATTGTTATATCTTCTTCTTGGATCGATCCCTTGATCATTATGTAGTGTCCTTCTTTGTCTCTTGTAATAGTCTTTATTTTAAAGTCTATTTTGTCTGATATGAGAATTGCTACTCCAGCTTTCTTTTGTTTTCCATTTGCATGGAATATCTTTTTCCATCCCCTCACTTTCAGTCTGTATGTGTCCCTAGGTCTGAAGTGAGTCTCTTGTAGACAGCATATATATGGGTCTTGTTTTTTAACCATTCAGCCTTTCTGTGTCTTTTGGTGGGAGCATTTAATCCATTTACATTTAAGGTAATTATCGATATGTATGTTACTATTCCCATTTTCTTAACTGTTTTGGGTTTATTATTGTAGGTCTTTTCCTTCTCTTGTGTTTCTTGCCTAGAGACGTTCCTTTAGCATTTGTTGTAAAGCTGGTTTGGTGGTGCTGAACTCTCTCAGCTTTTGCTTGCTGTGAAGTTTTTAATTTCTCCATCAAATCTGAATGACATCCTTGCTGGGTAGAGTTATCTTGGTTGTATGTTTTTCTCCTTCATCACTTTAAATATGTCATGCCACTCCCTTCTGGCTTGCAGAGTTTCTGCTGTAAGATCATCTGTTAACCTTATGGGGATTCCCTTGTATGTTATTTGTTTTTTTTCCCTTGCTGCTTTTAATATGTTTTCTTTGTATTTAGTTTTTGATAGTTTGATTAATTTGTGTCTTGGCGTGTTTCTCCTTGGATTTATCCTGTATGGGACTCTCTGTACTTCCTGGACTTGACTAACAATTTCCTTTCCCATATTAGGGAAGTTTTCAACTATAATCTCTTCAAATATTTTCTCAGTCCCTTTCTTTTACTCTTCTTCTTCTGGAACCCCTATAATTTGGATGTTGGTGCGTTTAATGTTGTCCCAGAGGTCTCTGAGACTGTCCTCAGTTGTTTTCATTCTGTTTTCTTTATTCTGCTCTGCAGTAGTTATTTCCACTATTTTATCTTCCAGGTCACTTATCTGTTCTTCTGCCTCAGTTATTCTGCTATTGATCCCTTCTAGAGTATTTTTAATTTCATTCGTTTTGTTGTTCATCATTGCTTGTTTCCTCTTTAGTTCTTCTAGGTCCTGTTAAATGTTTCTTGCATTTTCTCTATTCTGTTTCCAAGATTTTGGATCATCTTTACTATCATTATTCTGAATGATTTTCTACCTGAAAAAGATTTCAGGTAGACTGCCTGTTTCCCATTCATTTGTTACATCTGGTGGGTTTTTACCTTGCTCCTTCATCTGCTGTGTGTTTTTCTATCTTCTCATTTTGCTTATCTTACTGTGTTTGGGGTCTCCTTTTTGCAGGCTGCAGGCTCGTAGTTCCCGTTGTTTTTGGTGTCTGTTCCCAGTGGCTAAGGTTGGTTCAGTGGGTTGTGAAGGCTTCCTGGTGCAGGGGACTAGTGCCTGTGTTCTGGTGGATGAGGCTGGATCTTGTCTTTCTGGTGGGCAGGTCCACATCTGGTGGTGTGTTTTGGGGTGTTTATGGCTTATTATGATTTTAGGCAGCCTCTCTGCTAATGGGTGGGGTTGTGTTCCTGTCTTGCTAGTTGTTTGACATAGGGTGTCCAGCACTGTAGCTTGCTGGTCGTTGAGTGAAGCTGGGTCTTGTTGAGATGGAAATCTCTGGGAGATTTTCGCCATTTGATATTACGTGGAGCTGGGAGGTCTGTTGTGAACCACTGTCCTGAAGTTGGCTCTCCCACCTCAGAGGCACAGCACTGACTCTTGGCTGGAGCACCAAGAGCCTTTCATCCACACAACTCAGAATAAAAGGAAGAAAAAATAGAAAGAAAGAAATAAAGAGGATAAAATAAAATAAAATAAGATAAAATAAAAAAATGCCAGAAATGCCAGCCTTTAGGCATTGATTCTCATTTTTGTGTGAGTGCATGAGTGTGGTTTATTTTTCATGTGGTATAAATGAAACCTTTTATTACAATTAATTCTGAACTCTAATTGAGATAGATTAATTAGATTAAACTGATTTAACCTAAATAGATGCTGTATACCATTTTTTTAAATAGAAATAAAATATAGCTGTAAAGTTAGTGTTTTCTACTGCTGTTACGAGACCTTATACGATACTTTAAATGGCAATAACTCAATCAACTAACTTTTGGTGTGTTTTTTTAATTTTTATTTATTTATTTATTTATTTTGCGGTACACGGGCCTCTCACTGTTGTGGCCTCTCCCGTTGCGGAGCACAGGCTCCAGACGCGCAGGCTCAGCGGCCATGGCTCACGGGCCCAGCCGCTCCACGGCATGTGGGATCTTCCCGGACCGGGGCACGGACCCGTGTCCCCTGCATCAGCAGGCGGACTCTCAACCACTGCACCACCAGGGAAGCCCGAGTTTCAAGCTTTGATCTGATTCTTTTTTTCTCTAACCTTGCTGCTTTTTGGCCTTTCTTAGTTTTTAATACCTTTATGCTCCTCCTGCTATGTCTATTTTCTTTTTCTGTCTCAAATCCTGAATTAACTCTCTTGGCTGTGGACAAGTCTGCTTCATCTTAGCCTTAATCTTTTTAAGACTATTTTTTTCACCTGAATTATTTTATGAGTGATAAGCACAGAAAACATCTAGCTAGTGCATAAAGGTTTGTTAACATTTAAAAAATTAATATGCTGGTTCTTATTATTCTCCCATGCAATTAAGCCACCAAATTCTTATTAAAAATTCAAGGCCAGTCCTTGTTTCCCACAAATAGTACAGTGATCATACAGCCTGGATATTCTAATAAAGTACTAATTAAAGAAATTCTGTCAAGCTGACAAAGTGCACAGACATGACACAAGCTGGTCTACAGAGTAGATCACATATCATATGTAGAGTGATTAATACTTCATAGAGGAAGCATTACCTAGGGCAGAGTTGGCAAATACCTGATATGCCTGTCACTTCTACCACTTTTCACCTCTTACTCATAGCAAACATCAATAAATGATCACAATTTTTTCCCCACTGAGGTTACACTTTGCCTAAGAATCCAGGAATGTATTCCTAATCCAACAAAATTGGCATATAAAGTGAAATTCAGTAGCCATGCCTGGAGTAGTGGTTAAAACCACTGGCTTTAGTGTTCAGGCAAATTTGGATTCAGTACGAGCCCAATCACTTATTAGCTATGTAACCTCTCTTAGCCTTAATTCCCTTAGCTATTAAATGGGGATAATAATAAGTGCTTCCTAGGGTTTTATAATTATTAAATGATGTAATATGAAGCACTCAACAAATACCTGACACATAACAAGTGTTCAGTAAGTGGTAGCTGCTATTAATGATTAGAATTAAGAGTTACTAAATGCATTTTAGGAGGCAGTATGACCCATCCCTGACTGAAAGGCAAGGGGACATAGATTACACTCTTAATACAGCATCTGCATAGCTCTGGGAAACCTTTTAATAATTTGGAGTTTATGTTTCCTGTCAAATGTTTTCATTGAATCTGAAGGTGGATGGTGAATTGAAGAGATGAATGTGTCAGACTGTCAAGGATATACTTGGGCTAACTTCGGCCATTAGTGTTCTTATTCTGTATTTTATACTTGCTTGGAACTTCTCTGAGGTTGTTTTGTATCTGCAGATACACAGTCACTGACTTGCCCAGGATATTGTGGAATTCATCTCTTGCACTCTTCAGTGTGAACCCTGTCATTGAAAATAATGTGCCATTACAGCAGTTTGCAGCTGCCTTAAAGGCAGCTCATTTATTTGTTTATTTTACATTTGCTCATTTATGTGTTTATTTTAATCTGTTTCTTTGCTTGGCTTGAGTTTCAGTAACTTTGATTTTCCAGATTTTATTAAGTTTTTTTCCTTGAGGATTAAGATCTTTATGTTGTACATCAGTTATTCCAGAGATATCTCCAACAGATGCTACCCTATTCCCAGTGTTTCCTAGACAACAAGGAAAAAATATACACAGGAGATGTGTAGCAAGGCATGTCTCCATGCTTGGCATACTCACATATAGACTTGTGCTGTATTTTCAGGTTCTTTTTTTTATCTAATAATGAACTTCAAAACCCAGGTCATGAAAAAGAAGAAATATAACCAAGGGTAGGAAGTAGCATAGCATAACTAAAAGATCCAGGAGCCTTGGATTCTAGTCCCAGATCTGGTACTAACTAGTTGTCTGACTTTTCTTGCTTAAATCACTTAATCACCCTGGACCTTATTATCTTTGTCTCCTATATGAACATATAGGTCCACAGTATTTATTTTTCGTGGCTGGAGGGAGCCTCTGGGGCGTTTTAGAATGCCATGTCATATGAGTAGTCTGAAAAGGTATATTCAGTATTGTAATGTTATAATTGAAAAACAAAAAACATATCATTCCCATAAAGAAACAGAAACTAAAACTCAGAAGACTCTTCTTGGTTGGTAGGACATGTGTTAGAAAAAAATTAAGAAACCAAATTTTGCAGTTATCTCTGACCCATTCTACATTTATTTGCCATGTTAGAGATGCCAGAAATCTGTTAGAGTTGGTGTGTTCACATGTGAATAAAACAAAATTTCTAGCATTTAGGAGCTAGTTAATTGAACAGTAATACCCTTCTATCCTTACTTTCCAGTCTCTGCTCCTCGAACTCTTAAAATTTTTTAAATTATTTCTTATTAATTTTAAGTGATCATTTCTAGATAATATAACAACTGCCATTTCAAAGTTTTTTTCCAAAAGCATCCCTTAAAATAGTGCTCTATGTTTTCTATTTCAAAAATCCAAAACATGAAATCTGAACATAAGGTAGCAGTTATGCTTTTACATTTCTAACTAATGTTAAAGAATGTTCTTGAAAGGGGTGAAAAGTCTTCACTTAATATTTCTTAATATAACTATCAAAAGAGAAAATAATTCATATATCACCTTGGTCAATAAAGTCATTAGATTTAATTTTCTTCATAGTCAGGTAATTGTATGTTAGATCTAAACAGATCATTTTGCTTTTCGAAGCACTTTGAGGTGAATAGATCTGTATAGTGATCCCAGGAGGTAGGCAGGCAGGGCATTATACAGCTATCAAAAACTTCAACTTTGACTTGCTTCTTTTTTAAAACTCTCAAAAGCTGGTGCAGGCTTTTTAGCCTGGTTTATTTTCTGTATAAAAACAAAATGAAATTTTTCTATCAGTAAGTTTATAATAATATATTTCTCTGCAGAATCAGCTATGACAAACTCCCATCTGATGGTGAATAAACTCTAGCTGTAAAAGAAAATCTGCAAAGTTATCTTGCTTGATAGGAAGCAGAAATCCCACACCACATGCCAGACCTAAGGCCCCTTATTCTGCATCTGTTCAAGAGGGAAATACTTGGGATGGAAAAGAATTCCTATTGGTTGGGAAAAACCACTACTGGTAATTAAAAATTCTGATTCCTTTACTGAACAGTCCCAAGGCAATCAGCAGAAGCTTGTGCTCTAAAGGCTCCAGCTGCCTTTAGTCTGCAAATGACCCAGTTCCGAACATGATGTTAGTCCATGACACACCTGTGCACTGGCCAGGACACACTGGAGAGTAGACGGGAAGTCCCTTGTCCAGGCTGCTAGCAGCCACATCAGAGATACACACCAGGTGTGACTGGAAAGTAATGAGGCAACTGGACCAAGAACAGGATTTATGCATTGAATTGAGGATTGTTTCTCAAAGTGGTCACCATGGAAAACATGAAATGCTGCCATTGCACATAGCACTTTTAGAATGTCTCCTTGAATTGGCCTTTAGAGATTATGATCTTCTCAAGAAAATTTGTCCATTTCTTTAATACTCACATGTCAGTCTTTTAACAAAAAACTTTATGATTTGCTATATAGATTTGGTGCTCAGAAAAGAGGCCTACACAGGAGATATACACCACCAGAGATGCCATCATTGCCACAAACTACCTGTTAGAAACAACAAAAGGAGATGAGAAACTGATGTTGCAAGTCATCTTTAGGCTACTCACCCAGTCTTCATCACTGAAACATTCATTTGAGAGGAATAAAGTATTGAGCCCTCCTGCCCCGACCCCACGCTCCTAACTTACTTTGGCAAATTACTTTTTATTTCCCTTTCTCTAAGTCTTCCTCAGCCCTGACTAGCTCTGAGGAAACTTCCTTGTTACTAGCCATCCCTTACCACCTTTCCCTTCCCAGTTACAACTTTAGGAGTTAGCTCCATTTCATTTGGGTCACACTTGGCAACGTGTTCAGCCAGTAAATTAAAAATCTTAATGGAATTTAACAACTGCCTTACCTTGCACATAATAGCAATAAATATTCTTGATTCGATGTAATTTGTTAATAGAAGGAGGTTGGGGTTATTAGTTAGAAGGTGAGAGTTAGAATCTTGGTATTCTCAAGTAATGTCACCACTCTGAGTTTCAGATTCCTCATGGGAATAGTAATACTGACTTTTCAGATTTGTTGTAAAGATTAAGTACTAGGAATATATATGTAATGTAAACCTACATAATGCCTAGAACATAGTATATATTTAATATGTGGTAGCTATTATTAAAAGTAAATGCTAAGTTCTCAGAGGCTGACTGATTGGTATCCTGGTATGGACTTGGATTCAAGTGTGTTGCACCTCTGATTACTGCTAATCTAGGTACTGACTTTTTCATTTCATTAATGTTTATCTGTCTTTTGTCTCTGAAGCACAGGTCAAAAATAGACAAATGTCTAAATTCTTCAATCTACTGTCTCGTTTTAAGGAAATTATTTTTAGACATATGGCTATCATTTAAACAATTATCAAAAGCACATAAGAATATGAATAGCTTAATATCATACACTCAAGCATAGCCCACAACCCCAAAATATAAGCAGTTCTAAATGAAGTTGAGAGACTGACCATTCCATACACACTGAGTTGTTCTTACTGAAAGCTTTAACCATGCAGATGCCTTCTGAGGAAGCTCTTCGCCCTTTTAAACTTACCAACTCAGAGAATATCAGAGCTGGAAAAGACCTCAGAAATCATCTAGCCTACTTCCTCAGTTTACAGATGAGGGAACGTAGGCCCAGAGAGGGGAAGTGACTTGTCTAAAGTCACATAACTTAGAAATAGAACCAAATCAATTAATACCTAATTTAAACGAGCCCTTGCCACTGGTAACTCCTTAGAAACACCAAGGAATTCCTGTCTTCCAATGAAACTATCATTCTAGGAATGAAAGAGAATCCTTTAGCCAGAATTACAATCGAGATAATAACATTTTCTAAAAATATAAGAAATATATATATATCTAAAATTAAGTCAGAAGACTCAGGATTTTATTTACCTTTGCTCACCAGATAGTAAACTCATCACTTGGAGGCTTTAGAACCAAAACATTTGAATACTCTTTCCCCAACCTGGGGAAGGAGTAACATACAAATATAAATAGTTAGAGAGAACGGAAGATTTTTTATTTGTAGATTTGTGTAGAATGCAATTTTTTCATGAGAGGTGATGTTATGTTTACTTTCAACAGTGAGAATGGGGATGGGAATAGCTGTTAGCAGGAAAAAGTTCAGGGAATTTGAAGAACTTTTCTCTTCTTTTTCCATTGGTCTTTATGTTACTGTTTAATTTAATTATTGAAATTTGATATAGTTCCATATCCTCTCCATATTCAAACAAGCCAAATACAAATAACTTTTGAATTAGCTGTATCACTCCAGTTTCACTCCAGTTTCGTCATAATTGAGAATGTATTGTATTCTGTATTGGGTTCTTCTTTCTGTTATCAACCATTTCCTTTATATCCCAATGTAGAATTTTAAGTTAGAAGGGATTTAAATCTCAATGAATCCAACTTCACATCACTGACATCACTAAAATAATGAGGCAAATTTTTGGCAAACTCAGCTAGAACCAGTTCATACAACTGGACACTCTCCCTTATAAAAGTGGACTTGTGGAGGCAGAGACCTTAGCCATGAGGAACTTGGAGTCTGCACAGGGTTGTTGCTCCTAGGTAAGCACATAAAAAGAGAGTATCTTGTGATGACCTACTCTGTCTTTAGATCACTAATGTTTCTGTATACTAGTTCCCATTGCATCAGTGTATGTAAGTAGATATTTCTTGACTATCTATTATGAACCAGGCAAGGAGATACAGCATGGAATAAGGAAGACTAATCCTTGCCAAAAATCATGGAATTCACATTCTACTGGAGGAAGACAATTTTTTGTCATATCCTTAACAACTCTTAGTTTAGCATATTACATGAGAATTATTGATAAAGAAAATGATCAGGGGAGCAATTGCTGCCCCTATTTCACTCACAGCTACAATTCTGGGGGCAAGACTAAATAGGATTTCACGGATGCGTTATAGCTACATAGAAGTGAGGATAAATATTAGCAACATAAGTGAAAAAAGTAAGTTCCAGAAGGTTACTTAAAGTATGAGCATAAAAAGTCATGATATCTTTTTAAATGATGCAAAATTACAACCAAAACTAAGAAATATACTTTTTAAGAATATATGTATTATCAACCTACATTTAAAAAAATATTTATTTATTTAGCTGCGCCGGGTCTTAGTTGCAGCACTTAGGATCTTCGTTCCCACATACAGGATCTTAGTTGCGGCACGCTGGATCTAGTTCCCTGACCAGGGATCGAACCTGGGCCCCCTGCATTGGGAGCACGGAGTTTAACCACTGGACCCCCAGGGAAGTCCCTCAACCTTCATTTTTAAAAAGGCTAAGGGAATCATAAACAGAAGATTGGGGTAGTAAAGATTGGGGTAGTAGTTACCTCAGAGTAACTACTCAGAGATACTATCAGAAAGGCAGAAGGAAGGGATAGGGAAGGAGCATACAGGTAAATGTATGTTATTATCATTATTACACTTCTTGTGTTGAGTTTTGAGTTCTTAAGTGTTAATTAGTTGACTAAATAATAATTAGAGTGTGTCATGAACCAAGAATTATGATTAATTCAATGCTGTGTACAGTAGATTAAAACATTTTTTCTCTCTTAAAGTTAAGTGACAGACCTTTAAGTAAACATGGCTATCTTGACTTCCTCTCATTTTCTTAGCTCCAGGCTAGATGTGCTAATTTCTTTAACCACTCTCGCTTGCCTCAGTATGACTAAAAGTCGACTTATCATCTTCCCAAACATTTTTTTCTTCTGTATTTCTTGTTTACGTCAATGACACTATCCTCCTCTGAGCCACTCAGTCTTGAAAATTCAGAGTCATCTCTGGAGCCTACTTTTTCTTTTGTCTCCTCCCAAATCCAGTCAGTTTTCAAGCCCTGTACAGTCTTCTCTGGCCCCATCTTCTCTATTCCCACTGTCGTCATCCTCACCCAAGCTCTAATTATCTCTCTTACAATATTGAAATAGCTCCCAACTGCTATCTCTGCCTCTAGCCTATCACCTCTCCCATCCATTTTCATGGTGATTTCAGACTTATTCTCCCTTTATACTTTCAGACTTCATGGCACACCTCTGCTCAGAACTTTTTAACATTTAAGGATAAAGTCCAGGCTCAATAGTTTGCTCTTCCAGACCTGCCGTCTACCCCTGCCTATTTTCAACCATATTTTCTACTCTTCTCCTTTTACCCATTATATAATACAGCTGAACTATTAACTCACTTTTCCTTGTAAATGATTTCCTGTCCCATCCTGATAGGAGATTTTCTTAATTAAAGGATAATTTGTCTACTGGAATGAACAATGAACATGAAATAAGGCAACTTGAGATTAAGTTCACCAGCTGTAGGATCTTGAACAAGTCACTGAATTTCTCCAAGCCTCAATGTCCTTATCTGCAAAAAAATGAAATCCAACTGAAGATTGTCATAAGGTTTAAATAAGAATATATTTTTAAATGCAAATGTATATTTTTAAAATGCTTTGTAAAATGTTTTAAAATGTAATTAGTTCCTCCCATTTCTGCTTCTCAAAGATGATCTTGAATGCCTCTCTTGGAAATTTTCTTTTACCATCATCACCTCTTCCTCCAACTGAAAGTAAGTCCTGTCTTTTTTGAACTCCAGTAGTTTTTTCACTATACTTTACTTGGGTGATTTATGTCCTATCTCTCCTAATAAATTGTAAGGATCTGGAAGACTGGGTTCCAGATCATATTTCATCTTTGTTTCTACCTCCTGGAACTTAGTATGCTGTCTTGAACATTCTGAATGTTCTATTATACTTAATAGATGAATGATGAATTTTAATTTATGGTTACAAAAGTATTATTCACCTTTTTATAATGTTTCTTTTTTAAATCTCCATCATATCTTTCAAGAACAGAATACCAGTGAGGTTTGGGAAAGGTTTGAATCTGGTAAGAGTTTAGAGCCTCATAACTATTATCAAATGAGTTGAGTTACTAGATGTCAGTAACAGGAGAAAATTACCTCTCCTAAGTTCTGCATTCAAATTCTTAGGCTTAATGTTCCATGGCTTTGGTTTTGGCCATTTAATCTATACAGTTTCTGTATTTTAATTATGTCTAGATGAATGAAGTGAATGTTCTTTATATGGCTCATTACCTACATTAGTAAAGACAGTGTAGTAAAATTTGAGTCACATATTTTTCACTGGTCTATTTCTAGAACTTATCTATTACAGTTTTATATTAACTTCTTTAGATGGTTTATGAATTTTAAATATAGACTAGATCCTAAATTTCTAAATTCCTGTAGCCAGCTGAAGACTGTATATGTGCCCCTATGTGCATTGTCAGGAGAGCTCTGCCTAAAAGGAGGTGAGCTGAGAGGTTAGGAGGCCAGTAGCATGGATAAAATAGGGGAATGGACACTTTCCCACATTCTTTTATACTGTTGTCTCTGTCTCTGTTTCTGTCTCTCTGTCTCTCCTACTGGTTCTGCTTCTCTGGTTGAACTCTGACTGATACATACCCTATATTGAAAAAATTCTGGTAGGGCATCTATTTTTTTCTTTCTTTGCCCTTTCTTTCTTCTTCCCTCTCCTCTCTCTCTGTCCCTCTCTTCCTTCCTTCTTCCCTTCCTTCTCACCTTCCTCCATCCCTTTCTTTTTTTTTTTTAAATAAATTTATCTATTTTTATTTATTTATTTTTGGCTGCATTGGGTTTTCATTGCTGCACGCAGGCTTTCTCTAGTTGTGGTGATCAGGGGCTTCTCTTCGTTGTGGTGCACTGGCTTCTCATTGCGATGGCTTCTCTTGTTGCGGAGCATAGGCTCTAGGTGCACGGGCTTCAGTAGTTGTGGCACGCAGGCTCAGTAGTTGTGGCTTGTGAGCTCTAGAGCACAGGCTCAGTAGTTGTGGCGCACGGGCTTAGTTGCTCCGTGGCATGTGGGATCTTCCCGGGGCTTGAACCCGTGTGCCCTGCATTGGCAGGCATGTTCTTAACCACTGTGCCACCAGGGAAGCCCCTTCCCTTTCTTTTTAAATATTAGGTATGTTATTATTATTCAGTCATTCAAAATTTATTATTTTGGTTTGTTTCTCTATCTCCTCTCTCTTTGAGGCTGTTATTTTTTCTTCCTTTTATTTATTTATTTATTTATTTATTTTTTGTGGTACATGGGCCTTACACTGTTGTGGCCTCTCCCGTTGCCGGAGAACAGGCTCCGGACGCGCAGGCTCAGCGGCCATGGTGCACGGGCCCAGCCACTCCGCGGCATGTGGGATCTTCCCGGACGGAGGCACGAACCCGTGTCCCCTGCATCGGCAGGCGGACTCTCAACCATTGCGCCACCAGGGAAATCCGAGGCTGTTATTTTTATCTTCCATTATTTAAGTGTATTGCACATAACAGGTAGACAATACACATTTGCTGAGTTGAAAACCTATAGCCATCCCTCTCTGTTTCTAATTTGTCAGGTCTAACATACTATAAGCTTATAAACCAGAGAAGCAAGTTTTTAAGAAAAGTGCTTGAAGAAAGAATAGTTAGGCTCTAGGTTGGAGGAACAGAATGAATGGCATGAGTTTCCATGCGTCTGGCTCAGAAATCTGTGAATTCTTATCAGAAGCTTCTTTAAAGTTTGTCAGATCATTGTGTAATTGGTTTCCTGAGAACCTGCTTTGTGCCAGTCCACTGCAGGGAGGCAGATAGATTGTAAATGGATAAAGATAGCAAAGTATGCCAGGGTCTGTGCCAGAGATTTGCATGGGATACTTCAAGGGTCTCAAGGAGGCTGACTAAACATGTGAAACATTATTTCATTTTCAAAGGTGGTTTAGGTTCCAAAGAAAAGGTGTGGGAACCCATGATTAGAGAGTTACAGGCAGAAGAACTCGAGAGGCATATAGCTAGCATTCTATTTTCTTTTAAATATGTAGTTGAAGAGTGGTTTTTTCACGTTGTAACACATCCATCAGTATAGCATAATGGTTAAGCCGACAAGCTTTGTACTCATTCCTGTACTGGAGAGGATTGAGTGGTGCAGGAACCTGCCATACCTTATTGATTCTAAGATGGGCTTTTTAGGGTTTGATGAGTTATTATATGATGAACACCCTTATAAAACCACCACTGAGGTCAAGAAATAAAACTTTTTCGTCATGCTGAATCTCTTCAGTGTGCCCCACCACAATTAACCCCCTTCCCTCCCTCCAAAGTAACCACTATAGCAATCACTTCTTGTATTTTTTTATATTTTTGTCATCCAAGTGTGTATCCCTAAATACTGCAGTTTAGCCTTGCCCCATTAAAAAAAATATTCATGTCTTTGAAGTCTCTTTTCATCAGTTCTCCCTTCATCCTTTTCTATTCCTTACAGTTTGTCTGTGGAAAAATCCAGGGTATTTGACTTGTAGAATTTCCCATAGTCTGATTTGTGCTGATTACATACTTATGTTGCTGTTCAACATGTTCCTCTCTCCTCTGTATTGCCTGAAAATTGATAACTGGATCCAAAGGCTTGATCAGACTCAGGTTTGATCTCTTTGGTAAGACCAACAGTTCTCAAACATTTTAATTTCAGGATTGCTTTATTTCTTAACAATTTTGAAGAGAAGAGCCCCCCAAAAGCTTTTGTTTGTGTGAGTCATATTTATCAATATTTGCTATATTCAAAATTAAAACTGAGAAATTTAAAAATATTTATGTAATATTCCATTTAAAAATAATAATTACATGGTAACATATAAATAGCATTTAAAAATCATAAATAACTATATTTTACCAAATAAAAAAATGGTGAGAAGAATGACATTGTCTTATTGCAAATCCCTTTAATGTGTGGCTTAATAGAAGGCAGCTGGATTATCATATCTGCTTTCACAGTCAATCTGTTGCATTATGTTGTTTTATTTGAAGTGTTTGAAGAAAACCTGATATTTCCAACACAGATATTGTTGGAAATGTAAGGACCTCACAGATCCCCTGAAAGGGTACCAGGGTCTTCAGAGAATCTCTGGGCAAGTCTATAGGTGGTATTGAGATTTTTTTCATCAAGAGGGACATGATGCCCATCTTTTTTATGGTGATAACAGCTATTGATGCTCAGTGCCCAAATGCATTAAATCATTGAAGGCTGCAAACTGGTGATATTCTATCACTTATTTTAAATTTATTGATTGGAATACTTTTATAAAAATCTGTTTCCCACATCTACTGTGTACTTAGTGGTACAGTTAATACAGAAAAGATAGAATAAATGATTCTTTTCCCTTATTTACCAATTTTCAAGATAATTAATTGGTTCTCTATTATCGCCCAAAGTTGATCAATTGGTTTTTAAAATATTGCTATGGATTAATGGACTTAAATATAGTTCATGTGTTCCAATAAATTGCAATTATTATCCTTTTTGAAGCTTATATTGCTCTATCTTAACTAGTTGGAGCCTCTTGAAATTGCTTCCTGAGTCCTGGTAGTGAGTCCTGTCAGTTTTTCGCGATCAGCATTTCTGAAATAAGTGTGTTTCTTACAATTAGATGGGTGTCATTGTTTATTTGGAAACATTATTTTTTCTTTCTGTGATATATAAAATAATTGTGGATAATACAGTCAGTATCATCTTAGATTTGTTGAAATACTTCAACACAATTAAGTTTATTTTTTGCTTAAAGTCTGATTGAGGCATGTTAAGTAGGGCATGTCCATCTTGTTATATCATCTGATGCACTGGACTCTAAGTTTACTGTGACAGGATTATAAAAAACTTGAGGATTGTACCAGATGCTTTAAAAGTCTAGGCCCCAAAGTAGTATATATCACTTCTACCCACATTCCTCATTGGCTGAATTTAATCACCTGATTGCAACTTAATTGTGAGGGATGCTGGGAAATGTAGTCTTCCATTGTGCCTAGGAAAAAGTGGTATGTTGAATACAGCAATGCGTCTGTAACATTAGGTAACTTACTTAACATCTATGTCTCAGTTTTCTTATCTATAAAATGAGGACAATAACAAGACTTACTTTACAGGGTTATGTTAAGGGTTGAATAAGTTACTACATAAAATACTTCATTCCGTACCAGACATATAATAAGTGCTCAGTAAATATTACATATTAATAACAATATTATTTCAATAGCAATGTCTTAAATGCCTACTATATTCCAGAAGTCTGAACATGGTTATTTCTTAAAAGGTATTCTTCAGAACATGTTCAGATTTAAGAAGCACAGAAGGTTTTGGCAGATATATATATATCCATGCTCTAAACTTGTCCCCTAATGAAGCCATCTTTTTTGAATTCACCTTGAATTGTCAAGTCAAAGAATAAAGATCTCTAGGAAGAAGACTAGTTGGTAGTCATGGCTTGATTTTTGCTTCTTCCCTAAGGGATCTTGTTCTATTTTTGTCTCTCTAAGAGCCTCATGGATTGTTAGGTGTTTGGAGAGCTGTCTGCCACTTGACTATTTCAGTATGCTTTAAAAAGTTTCCAGAAACTGCTGTTTGTTGATAAATTGGAATAATCAGAAAGAGGAGTATTAGTGAAACTGTAAAAGTAAGAACAAGATTTTATGCAGTGGTGCCAGCTGTCATCCCACTTAGGAATACACGTCATAGATTTCAGTGCTTTTCAGACATCTGCTTTCTTAGCCATATAAAACAGTCATTCTGTCAGCAAAGTCCTGGCACAAGAGCTCCATTATTTCAGGAATCACAGTTCCAGGCCGGGTGCCTGTGTCTCCATGGTTATGGATCTGGAGAAGTCCCATAATATTCTTTTGCGATACAGCCACTATGGAGAACAGTGTGGAGGTTCCTTAAAAAACTAAAAATAGAACTACCATATGACCCAGCAATCCCACTACTGGGCATATACCCTAAGAAAACCATAATTGAAAAAGAGTCATGTACCACAATGTTCATTGCAGCACTATTTACAATAACCAGGACATGGAAGCAACCTAAGTGTCCATCGACAGTTGAATGGATAAAGAAGATGTGGCACATACATACAATGGAATATTACTCAGCCATAAAAAGAAACGAAATTGAGTTATTTGTAGTGAGGTGGATGGACCTAGAATCTGTCATACAGAGTGAAGTAAGTCAGAAAGAGAAAAACAAATACCATATGCTAACACACATATATGGAATCTAAAAAAAAAAGGTTCTGAAGAACCTAGGGGCAGGACAGGAATAAAGATGCAGATGTAGAGAATGGACTTGAGGACACAGGGAGGGGGAAAGGTAAGCTGTGACAAAGTGAGAGAGTGGCATGGACATATATACACTACCAAATATAAAATAGATAGCTAGTGGGAAGCAGCCGCATAGCAGAGGGAGCTCAGCTTGCTGCTTTGTGACCACCTAGAGGGGTGGGATAGGGAGGGTGGGAGGGAGACGCAAGAGGGAGGGGATATGGGGATATATGTATACGTATAGCTGATTCACTTTGTGATACAGCAGAAACTAACACACCATTATACAGCAATTATACTCCAATAAAGATGTTTAAAAAATTATTCTTTTGCGAAAGTAGTCCATGACCTAGTACTTGTATATACATTTTCTTACCCCATGGTTGGAATTCAAACTTCTTTCCACATTAGCTAAATATGTAGCCCTAAGTCAGTGGTATATGGGCACCTTCTCTCTCTCTCTCTCTCATAATCAGAAAAGAGTAGCCACTATTTAAATCCTTTCCCCATGTGGATCATGACCACGAGTTGTCTCTAATCATCTGGTGCATATTCTTAGCTACCTCACCTGGACTTTAGAATCCTCTAAGCTGAACTCATTTCTCATGACAATTATCTAAACCCTTAACATTTTGAGATTGAACCCAGATCTTGCAGTTTATTTCAAGCTGTTTGTCAGCTTTCACTTGAACCTAGAAACCATTGTTGTCATTTGAACTCTTTACCATCTTACGATTGAAACCAGACCCCCAAGCTAGTCTTCCAAGCTTTTCAATGACAAGAGATTGAACCCAGACCTCACTCCTGACATCCAAAACTCTTACCATTTGAGGATTAAATTGATTCTCAAATATTGTCCAAACTCCACGCCATTTGGGGAGCAAACTTTAGGTCTTAGAACTTTTATCTAAGTTCTTTACAGTTTCTGGATTTAACCCATGTTGCTCATATGTTTTCAAAGCATTGTATCAATTGGAGATTGATTGCATAACAGAAGGCAGACAGCCAAGCTCTTTAGCAGTTAGATATTGAACCCAGACATCATTGAAAATTGTCTTCCAACTTTTGTGCCAGCTGGATTTCAAGCCCCATCTATGGCTGCCTTCCAGCCCCCTTATTGATGGGGCAGAAATGGAAGTCCCCAAACCACATTAAGCATTCTACCTCAAGGGATAAAACCTATCTGTGGTCATTATCCAACCTCCTTACCACCTGTGGATTGGACTTGGCTATCAAAAACCAAGCAGAAAGATTGGTTGAAAGCCTATTTATCTTTTTCAGCTGCTAAAGATTTTGAATGATGATATTAGTAACTCTGAGGAGCAGTACTTCTCAAAATGTGGTTTTTACCACCACCTGCATCAGAATCACCTGAGGCTGCTTATTAAAAAGCAGATTTCTGGGTCCTCTCCAAGTTCTTCTGGCTCAGAATTCTTAGACCCGTGACCATGGAATCTGCATTTTTAGCAAGCACTCCAGCTGATTCCATGCATACTAAAATTTGAGAACCATTGCCCTTCAGTAAGGTCTCCCTTATCTGTTGGAGAACAATCTCAGATCTCCCAGCTGCCATCCAGCTGCTCACCAGCTGGGTCTAAAATGCAGGTTCTCATTAATATACTCCATCAGTATATTACTTTATTAACTTGGATGTATAAGCCAAGTTTTTGTTACTCAGTTGTGCTGGTTTTATAGGATAGGACTTATTCCCCTGGTTCAATAAATATGGGGGCAGGGGAGTAACCTGAGTTGTGGACAGCACAGCCACCTCTGCCACAGGAAGTTTATTTCCCACACAAAGAGGACCACCAATACAGTATCCTGCCTTGGGGGAAGCATACCAGCAGCCCTGAATGAATTTCCTTAGGACCACACTATCCTGCAAATATAGAAAGGCCAGTATAACTTCTGTGAAGGTAAAAACTGGTCCTCCCCCAGCTTCATTCCAGCAGACAAGCTGGTCAAATTGGCACAGCAGGAGAGACCCTAGTTCTTGCCCACACTACTTCTTCCCTCTTTCTTGCACTCCCCAATAAAAAAAAAAAACAGAACATTTACAAATGTACTGTTTTGTAAGGAAATGCAGAGGGATGGAGAATGAAAAACAAACAAATCTAGATGTTAACATCTGGAGCAGACCAAATTAAGACATAAGAACTCATTACTGTAGCAATTACTTACTAAGTTTGGGAAACTTAAACCTAAATCTGGGTTGAAATTTTTCAAGCATGCCTTAATATAAAAATAACTTGGGAAAAATCTGCCTGGACTATTGTGAATCAAGTTGAATTTCATGTCCACTATTGAAAATGCATGGCCTTGTTTTCCCATTGATTCTGAGGGGAGAATCATGCTCTCTAGAGCTGACATGTTTGTGTTTGCTTTTAACCAAGGGATGTTAAGTTAAAGACTATTTTAAAGCATCAAGTCTTTTTCCCAAACACAAGATGGGTGTTTATTTTTTTAAGCTTCTTTGTTAAAGTGAAGCAAAATTCTCATAATGTTTGAAGTTTTGTTAATAAGCCTTTCTTGTGTGTCTACACGAACACTTTTACCATGGAATTAGATTCAGCAAGAGTCAAGCATAATTCTTGTAAATTCTTCTCTTTCTTCCCAGGAAGGTATTACCCCTGCGACTCAGGGTTCTGTCACTGAACCTACTATTTTCAGACTGAAGCCTTTCATTTCTGAATTGTAGGTGTCTTTTGCCCATGAAATAGAGGAAGGCAAGACGCTAATCTAAAATAGTCCCTTCCTCTCCATTAAGTCCTATTCCTTATCCTGCTTTCTTTTTTCCTTCATCTTCCACGCTTCCTCGTCATTCCCCTTCTTCTCTTCCTACCCTTACTTCTCCATTACACTTATTATTATCTGTTTTCTGTCTTATTATTGTTTTCTGTCTTCTTAATGGAGAATGTAATTTCCATTTAGACAGGAGCTGCATCTGCCTCATTCCCTGCAGTTTCCTCAGTGCCTGGCACAGAATAGACAATAATATTTATTGATTGAAAGACTGCCTGATTAAATAAATGAATGAATGAGAACATGCAGAAAAGAAACAAGTTACTTTAAAAATTCCCAGTGGTATTGAAGAGTAGTGAGAGGTAAAAATTTCCTAAATCAAGGTGATTTTGAAAAATAACTTTGAAAGTGCAATCTAAGGCCTTATAATAAATGCTGGATGGGATTTTCGTGGGTTTTTTTTGTTTGTTTGCTTGTTTGTTTGTTTGTTTTGAGGGTTTTTGGTATTCATTTTTTAAAAATTTATTTTTAATTGTGGTAAATATATATAACATAAAATTTATCATTTTAATCATTTTTAAGTGCACAGTCCGTTAATGCAGTCCCTGTCCTAACGAAGATTATATTCTAGTGGGGAAGACAAAACAATTGCATTAAGATATTCACATTGCTGTGCAACCATTACCACCATCCATCTGCAGAACAATTTTCATCTTGCAAAACTGAAACTCTGTAGCTGTTAAACAATAATACCCCATTTCCTACTCCTCCTAGCTCCTGGCAACCACCATTCTACTTTCTGTCTCCATGAATTTGACTACTTTAAGTACCTCATATGAGTGTAATCAAGCAGTATTTGTCCTTTGTGACTGGCTTATTTCACTTAGCATAATGTCCTCAAAGTTTATCCATTCATCAGAATATGGGCTTAGATTGCATGAGAATGTGTCAAAGTTCATATAGAAGGCAGGATGATATAGCACCAATAATCTGTACCAAGAATCAGATGATTATGAGTTCTAGCCCAGGCTCTGCCACTTAGCAGCCTTGTGGCATTGGAAGAATTCTTTAACTTGAAATTTTCCTTCTGCTACCTTTCAAGATTGTGGACATCCAATAAGAAAATACACATGAATAGTCTTTGAAAACTACAAAGCTTTATGCAAAGAAGAAGCAATTTATATTACTAAGGGGTTTCCAGAAAAACAGAACCAATAGGGTGTGTGTGTGTGTGTGTGTGTGTGTGTGTGTGTGTGTGTGTGTGTGAATGACAAGAAAGAGAGAGAGGTTGAGAGATTGGCTTATTTAAAGTAATTCGCTCTCACAATGTAGAGGCTGGCAAGTCCAAAATCTGCAGGGGAGGGGCTGGCAGGCTGGAGATCCAGGGAAGAGTTGCAATTTAAATCCAAAGGCAGTCTACTGACAGAATCCCTTTTGCTCGAAGGAGGTCAGTCTTTTTTCCTATTAAGGCCTTCAACTGATTAGATGAGGCTCACCCACATTATAGAGGGTAAACTGTTTTACTCAAAGTCTACTGATTTAAATGGCAATTTCATGTAAAAGAAATATCTTTACAGAAGCATCTAGAATAATGTTTGACCTAATATCTGGGTGCCATAGCCCAGCAAATTTGACACACAAAGTTAAACGCCACATGGTGATATAGTGGGCAGATATATTCCTTGGTGGCACCACTGCCCCAACAATCTCAAAACAGCTTTTAACTATTAACTTTCACCACATGATAAAATATATAATTCATTCACCCTTTCATTTCTCAGTCCTTCACTACCATACTTATAACTACCATTGTTTCCCCTTTGTAACCAAATTTAAGCTGCTCTTCTCTGAGCATCTTTCTGCCCTTTTCTGTTGAAGGCTGTTACAGTTATCTATTGATGCACAGCAAACCACTCCCAAACCTAGTGGTTTACAGCAATAATCATTTAACTCACAGGTTTTCAGTTTGTTCAGTGCTTGGCAGGGAAGGCTCATCTCTGCTCCAGTTGGTATCAGCCAACTGGACAGATTGACCTGGGGGCTGGTGGATCCACTTCCAATGTGGCTGACTCACATGGCCAGTAAGTTGGAGCTGGCACAAATGCCTGCTGGGGCTGAGGGCTGGGGGCCTCATTCCTCTCCACATGATCCCTCCATGGGCTGCTTGTCTTTCTCATGAAATGATGACTGGGTACCAAGAGTGAACATTACAAGAGATACGAAGTAGAAGCTGCCAGTTTCTGAAGAGGCCTAACCTTAAAAATTGGTACATTGTCACCTCTGGAGTATTCCATTGGTCAGGTAGTCACAGAGTCTAGATCCAGTGACTGGAGACATAGATCCCACCTGTCAAAGAGAGGAGTGTCAAAAAACTTGTGGTCATGTTTTAAACCTGCCACAAAGGTACTTCCATAAAACTCACAGTTGGGTCTTGTCTCCACCCTCTTTTCAGTGTTGCTATTTTAAATTAAAAAAAAATTTTAACGTAGTAAAATTAGTGTAAAAAACATTAGAAATAGAGTCAGTTTGTTTTAGTTGATCCTACACAATGTGGACACTTAAAATCCTTCAGAGTTTTCTCATGTATTCATTCAACAGATATTGATATTTACTGAACATCTAGTAGTGCCAACATCTATTGGCACTATTCTAAACACTTTAAATACAATGGTGAACAAGATAGAAAAGGTCTTTGCATTCTTTGGATCATGTATTTTAGTGGGGAAACCACATGAAAATCAAATAATGATAGATACTATTCAGAGAATTAAACTACAATAATGTAAAATGACTGGAAATGAAAGAGTTCAGCTGCAAGTAACAGCTTGTAATTTGTTAAGAGTAATTTAAATAATGAGGAGTCTGGAAGTAGGGTAGTTCTGTCTGGTTAATTTAGTGGGCAGAGACATCATCAAGAACCAGGTGTTTTCCCTCTTTCCCTTCCCATAGTCATAAAATGGCTGCAGCTGTTCTAGCATCACATTCATGACTATGTCTGATAACAAAAAGTTAAAAGGAAGGGATGTGCATGCGCATCTTCTTTCTTTTCCTTTTGCATAAGTGAGGGAAATTTTCCCAGAGTTAGGTTTCCTTCATGTCTCATTGGCTGGGATTGTGTTACGTGCCCAAATTTAAACCAATCATAGTGATGGACTGAGACCACTATACCTGACTTAGACCATAAGATTCATCCCTGGGGATGGTGCTTGTCTCCCCTCAAGCACCAGTCTGCTCAAGAGAAAAGGAATAAAGTTAGAGCTGGCTTTAACTTCAGTGACTAAATTTTACATCGGGAGGTTAGGAAAGACCTTTCTTGAATGGGTAACATTTAAGCTGAAATCTGAACGACAGGAAGGAGCCATCCTTGCTAGAGGAAAAGGAAACACTTAAGGAACTATTGGCACCTTACCTAGTTTTCCAGTCTCTTCTGAAATAGTTATCCACATATTCATTCCAGCCTTTGCTATGACATTCCTTGTGGCTGTATGCTTTCTCCTTTCTTTCATAATAGTAGTATCTATTTTTCTTTCAGGTAAGCTCAGCTCAAGTATTATTTCTTCAGTAAAACCTTTTTTGCCTCCCACCTCACATACATCCAAACACCAGATCAAATCTTCTTGGACTAATAAACTCTAAAGAACCATGTATCTTTTCTAAGACACATGTATCTCTCTTTTGTTGTAATTATTACAGTGGAGTTTTTTGAGTACGATTACTTGAGTAACATGTGCTACTCCTACTTTGCCTTTGGCTTCAAGAACAGACACTATATCCATTTTTCCTCTTTATCATATCCCTAATGCCTAGCACAAAGCCTGACACATACTAGGTGTATCATAATGTTCTTGAGTGAATAAAAGGGAGGGAGGGAACCCCTACCCTTAAGAAACATACAGACTACTAAGGAAAATAGAGAAATAAACAATTTTAATGTGGCCTGCTGAAAGCTTATAGTAGAAGTAAGATATTAGGGTTTTAAGAGCCAGCAACAACTGACTCTGCCTGATTGAAAACAAAGCTGATTCATTAAGTGGTTTTTATATTCTAGGCAATTCTCATCACTTAATTCCTTCAAAATGGCCCAACTGAATAGCTTGAGGGAATAAAGTAATTTTAGTATGAGAATCAGAATGTGACTAAATCTTTCCCCTAGTTTAGAGAATCATAAAATGTTAGAAATGAGATGGACATCTGATGTAATATAAAGACTAACTCCTTCATTTTAAAGTTAAGGTAAATGAAGCTACATTTTGTTAACCTTGTTAGTTCTCTATAATGATAAGAGGCATTAGGACACATGCAAAATCTTTAAGTACCACAGGAAGTAAAAAGGAAGGAATATATTCTGAGTGATTTTAATAAAATTTTATTGAATTAAAACTTAAATGCAGAAAAGTACACACGGTATTAGTGAATAGCTGGATGCATTTTTACAGTGAGCACAACTGTATAACAATTACCCAGGTGAGGAAGTAGATCATTACTACCACTGAGAAGGTCTCACCATGACCACTCTCTCACTAATCTCAATCTTCTTTTTGAAGATAACCACTGTTCTGACTTTTAAACACCATAAATTAGACTTGCCTAGTTTTGAACTCTCTATATATGGAAACGGTGTATCAGTGTAAATACTCTTTTATGTTTGGCTTCTTTCACTCACAATTATTTTTGTGAGATTCTTGTTCCATATAGCTATAGTTCGTTCATTGTCATTGCTCTATAGTATTCTATTATTTGAATATACCAAATTTATTTAATCTGTATATTGTTAATGAACATTTGGGTTTTTCCAGTTTGGGGCTGTTAAAAATAACACTTCTGTATAAGAATGTCTAGAGACATTTTTACTCCTAAGCATGTCTAGAGACATGCTTAGGAGTGAAAATGGTAGGTCATAGAATAAATATTGCACAACAGTTTCCCAAAATGATTATCCAATTTATATATCCATTGGCTGTTCCAGTTTTTCTACATTCTCACCAACACTTGGTATTAACAGTCTTTTTCATTTAGCCATTCTGGTGGGTACATAGGGTTATCTCATTGCATTTTCCTGATGACTAAAGAAGTTAAGCACCTTTTCAAATATTTAATAACTTTTGGTTATCTTCCTTTCTGAAGTGCCTTTTCAAGTACACCCAGTTTCTATTACCTGTCTTTTTCTTATTGAAGAGGTGTTCTGTCTTTATATATTCTGAATACACTCCCTTTGTGGATTATATTTATTACAAATATCTTTACACACTCTGTTCACTTTTCTGTTCACTGGCTTAATGGTATCTTTTGATGAAAAAAAGTTTTAAATTTTATTGTAGTTCAATTTATCAATCTTTTCTTTTCCTGGTAGTGCTTTTCTGTTCAAGAAATTATTGCCTATCCCATGTAATTAATAGTATTCTCCTGTTTTATTTTTGAGAAACTTTACTGTTTTACCCTTTACACTTAGAGCTACAATATCCATTGAATTGATTATTTTGTATATGATGTGGGAATAGGGGACTACATTAAAACTTTTTCTATTTGCATATCCAGTTGACCAAGCACCATTTTTGAAAAGATCATCTGTTCCCTGCTTGTCTTCAGAGTAGCCTTTATCATAAAGCAAGTGTCCAGATATGCTTCTTGATTCTCTGTTCTGTTCCATTGGCCTATTTGCCTATCCTTATGCCAATATTACATACTCCTAGTTACTATAGATTATAAGTCATGATATCCGGTAGAATAAATTCTCCAACTTTGTTCTTCTTCATAGTTGCCTTGGCCTTCACGATACTATATGAATTTTAGCGTTTGCTAATCAGTTTCTGCAAAAAGCTTGCTCATGATTTGATTGCAAATGCATTCAATCTGTAAATCAGTTAGGGAGAATTAACACTGAATTTTTCAGCCCACAAACATGATGTATCCATTCATTTATTTATCTGTTATTTTCAGCAGTTTTTCATGGTTTTCTGTGTAGATTTCTTATACACGTTTAAGTTTATTCACATTTATTCAAAGCAATCTGGTTTCATATGCATTATGCTATTGGAAATAGTCTCATGTTTTTTTGAATTTCATTTTCTCATTATTTGTTGACAGAATATAGAAATACAATTGATTTTTTATATGTTGACATATATCGTTACCCTGCTTAATTTACGTATTCATTCTAAAATTTTATCTGCAGATTTTTTTGGTTTTTCATGTACACAATCATGTCATCTATGAATAATGACAGCTTTGTTACTTCCTTTCCATTTCTTATACATTTATTTTTAATTCTTGGCTTATTAGATGATTAGGACCTCCAGTACAATGATGATAAGAAATGGTCCTAATGGGCATACTTATTTCATTACCAGTGTTGGGGAGAAACCTTTCACTTTTCTATCATTAGTATGAGATTTGTTGAAGATGTTTGTAGATACTCTATCATATTAAGGATATTTCTTTCTCTAATTTGTTCAAAATTTTTATTGTAACTGAGTGTGGAATTTTATCTAATGCTCTTGCTGTGTCTATTGAGATCTTCACATAATTATTCTCTTATTGGTGAATCACATTGATTTTTGAATATTAAACTAACTTTACATTACTGGGATAAACTCAGTTTGATTTTTATGTACTATCCTTTTAATATATTGCTAGATTTTGTTGGCTAAGATTTTATTTAGGATTTTTACATTTATATTCATGGGAATGCCTGACCTGTATTTCTTTTTGTTTCTTGTAATGTCTTTGTTAGGTTTTTGAATCAAGGTATGCTGGATTTAAGAATATCAAGGTTATGCTTTATCAAATAAAATGGATTGGGAAGTGCTCCCTCTTTATTTTAATTTTCTGAAAGACTTTGTGTAAGGCTTATTTCTTCCTTAAATTAATGGGAGAATTTACCATTGAAGCCATTTAGCTATAGAGATTTTTTGTGGGAATATTTAAAATTAAAGATTAAAATTTTTGATAAATATTAGTCTACTCATAATTCTATTTCTTTTTTTCTTTTTTAAATTGAGGTATGATTGACATATAAGACTGTATTACTTTCAGATATACAACATAATGATTTGATATTTGTATACATTGTGAAATGATAATCACGGTAAGTCTAGCTAGCATTTGTCACCTCACATAGTTACAAAAATTTTTTTTTCTTGTAATGAGAACTTTTAGTACTCTCTTAGCAGCTTTCAAATATGCAGTACAGTATTATTAACCATAGTCACCATGCTGTACATTACATTCTCATGATACATATTTTAGAACTGAAAATTTGTACATTTTGACCCCCTTCACTAATTTCTCTCATCCTCCACATTCCACCTCTGGCAGCCACCAATCTGTACTCTGTATCTATGAGCTTACTTTTTGTTTATTTGTTTTGTCTTTATCACATATAAGTGAGATTATATGGTATTTGTCTGATATTTCACTTAGCATAATGCCCTTGAGGCCCATCCATGTTGTCACAAATGGCAAGATTTCATCATTTTTATGGATGAATAATATTCTATTTTATATAGAATATATACATACACACAGATATATGTATATATATGTATATTAATATATACACACCACATCTTCTTTATCTATTCATCCATTGATGAATAATTAGGTCATTTTCCATATATTGGCTATTGTAAATAAGGCTGCACTGAACATGGGGTGCATAAACCTTTTTGAGTTAGGGTTTTTGTTTTCTTCAGATAAACACCCAGAAGTGGAATTGCTGATAGTTCTATTTTTAATTTTTTGAGAAACTCCATACTGTTTTCCATGGTGGCTGCACCAATTTACATTCCCACCAATAGTGCACAAGGGTTCCTTTTCTCCACATCATCACCCACACTTGTTATTTCTTGTCTTTTTGATAATAGCCATTCTGACAGGTGTGAGGTGATATCTCATTGTGGTTTGATTTGCATTTCCCTTGGTGATTAGTGATGTTGAGCATCTTTTCATGTACCTGTTGGCCATCTGTATGTCTTCTTTGGAAAATGTCTATTTAGATCTTCTGCTTGTTTTTTAATTGGATTGTTCATTTTTTTTGCTATTGAGTTGTATGAGTTCTTTATATATTTTGGAATTACCTCCTTTATCAGACATATGATTTGCAAATATTTTCTCCCATTTGGTAGTTGTCTTTTCATTCTGTTGATGAAAACCACCTGTTGGTGGTTTCCTTTGCTGTGCAGAATCTTTTTACTTTGATGTAGTCCTACTGGTTTATTTTTGCTTTTGTTGCTTCTGCTTTTGTGTCAGATTCAGAAAATCATCACCAAGACCTATGTCAAGGAGGTGTCAAGACCTATGTCAACCTGTGTTTTCTTCTAGGAGTTTTATAGTTTCAGGTCTTTTGTTCAAGTCTTTGTCCCAACACCATTTATTGAAGAAACTTCTTTTTCTCCATTGTATATTCTTGGCTTCTTTGTCATATATTAATTGACCATATATGTGTGGATTTATTTCTAGGCTCTCTATTCTGTTCCATTGATTCTATTTATTTTTACGTTAATTCTGGTAAATTGATTTTTATTGGAATTTGTCCATTTCATCTATAGTTTCAAATCCATTGGGAGAAGTTGACTGTCATTCTATCCTCATATGTTACCAATGTATGCAGTATCCAGAGTGATGGGCCAGTTTAAATTCCATATTGTTATTTGTCTGTTCTCTCTTTTTTATTGTTCCAGAGCTGCCAAGAGTTCATCAATGTTCTTAATGTTCTCAAAGAACTAACTTTTGGCCTTGTTGATTTTTTTCTTTTTTTTTTTCTGCTTTATATTCATTGATTTCTGCTTTTACATTTTTCTCCTTCATTGTACTACTTGGGTCTAATTTACTATTCTTTTTATAACTTCTTAAGATGGAAGCTTATCTAATTTCTTTTAGACTGTCTTTTCTAATACCTAAGTGTATTTAAGACTAAAAACTTTCCAGTCCTTCTGTATACTGCTTTAGCTACATCCCTTGAGGCTTTTTTATATTTTATTTTTATTATCTCTTAATTCAAAATATTTTCTGACTTCTCTTTTGACCTATTTCTTGACTCGTGGATTATTTAGAAGAATGTTGCTTAATTTCTATCTATCTCTCTTTTAAGGTATTGTTTTATTTTACAGGACACATTCTTAAAATCCTTTGGAATTTATTAAGAGTTACCTTGTGACCTAACATATGTTTTATTTTGGTAAATGTTCATTGAAAAGCATGTGTTTTTCTGTTTGGGGTTCTATAAATATTTAATATGTAAAGTCTGTTGATTGTGCTCTTTAAATATTGTATATCCTTGTTGATAGTTTTTAACCTGCTTCTGAAGGTTACTATTAGAGACATATTAAAATCTCCCACTGTGATTGTGGACTTGATTATGTATGCTGTTAGGTCTGTTAACTTTTGCTTTATACATTGAGGCTATGTTTTTATAGTCATGAAAATTTAGAACTATTATATTTCTTGGTGGATTTCCCCTTAATCATTATTTCTCTTGGTCTGTAGTAATCCATCTGTATTAGTTTCTATTGCTGCTGTAACAAATTACCACAAATGTAATGTCTTTAAACAACATAAATTTATTATCTTGCGGTTCTGGAGATTTGAAGTCTAAAATGGGTGCCTCCAGGCTGTGTTATTTCTAGAGGCTCCAGGGGGAATCTGTTTCCCTGCCCTCTCCAGGTTCCAGAGTCTGCCTATATCCTTTGCCTTGTGGTTCACTTCTATCTTCAAAGCCAGCAACATAGCATATTCAAATCTCTTTCTATCTGTCACTCTTGCTACTGTCACACTGGCTACTGTTTGACTGCTATTGCATCCCTTTTACAAGGAGTCCTGTGATTAAATCTGGACAATCCAGGATATCTCCCCATGTCAGGATCCACAACTTGATCATGTCTTCAGAATCCCTTTTGCCATACAAACTAACATTCACGGGTTCCTGGGATTGGATGTGGACATCTTGGCAGGAGGAGCCATTATTCATCCTACCACATCATTTTTAAGTTTTCATTTTCTGACAGAAATACATAGGTACATATAACTTTCGTCTCTTAATTCCTTTTTTTTGGAAATATAATTGATATGCAATATAATGTTAGTTTCAGGTGTACTACATAGTGATTTGATATTTGCATACATTAGGAAATGATCACCATAATAAGTCTAGTAACCATCTGTTCCCATACAAAGTTATTACAATATTATTAACCATATTCCTTATGCTGTATATTACATCTCTATGACTTATTTATTATATAACTGGAGGCTTTTATCTCTTAATCCCCTTCACCTATTTTGCCCCCTTTTCTTTCTTTTAGTTAGCATTTTCAAGGTATACCTTTTTCACCTATCACTTTTATCCTTTCCCTGTCCTTATATTTAAAGCTTGTCTCTTTTTAGTTATATATAGTGGGTTTTGTTTTTCATTTCAGCTGACAGTGTTTGTCTTTTAATTGGAGTTCTTAATCCATTTCCTTTATATGTTGTTATTTATATATTTGGGTTTACATCTGTACCTCATTGTTTATTTTCTAATCATCTTGTCTCTTCTATGTTCCTTTTCTTTCTTAAATTTTAAAATTCACAACTTTTATTATTTAATTTCCCCCCTGCTGGCTAGTTTTATAAACATTATTTTACAGCTCTTTAGTGATTATCTCTGTAATTGTAGCATGCATTCTTGACTTATGATATAAATTAGTACTTTCATAATTTACTGGGCAATACAAGGACTGCAAAATACTTTATATGCATTCAAATAGTTCATCTTTTGTGCTGTTGTTGTCATGTGCTTTACTACTTTGTGTGTTTTGTGCCCCACACTCCCAGGAGGGAGTAAGCATAAGTTGGAATGTACTGGACACCTTTATATCTGTCAATAACAACTTTTCACCATGAAAAAAATCCTTTAGAGTGTAAAGGCTGTTGCTTATCTTCTGCCTTTCAAATCTTCCATTAATTCCTCTTTGGCCAACTCTAACCCAGAACTATATGGAGGAGGATACTTGGGAAAATGTTTCCAACTTAACCAAGTTAGCACAAAACAAGCATCACACTCAGATTGTCATTTTCCTCCAGAAACTATTTACTTTTGTTGCTGTCAGGCAGAGTAGGAGCCAATTACCTTAATTCATTTTGGGACTGAGCTGACTTGAAACTTGTTTCAATCTTTGTGAGGACTTCTATTTCTTGTTAATTCTTACAACTAGGATGCGTCCTTTCAGGGTCCCAACAGAAAGCTCCGGATAAGTGTTACATCCCAGTACGGTGAGACTGTGCTCAGGGTCTCAGCCGTTTAGCTGCTGCTTTCTCCTCGACTCTGCAACTTCTTATCTCTGCACTCATGTGAATCAGCAAATGCTTTGAGAGCAAGGCCATGAAAGAATGTTCAGCTAGCCTCAATAAGACACTCTTCTTTTATAGACCTACCTCTCAGGTCCTGACTTTTCTTGATAACTCTCCAATGCCTTCAAACTGATTTTTTATATCCAGTTTTTCTAGCAACAGGAAGGATAGTCTGATACAGCATGACTCTTCATAATCAAGAATGGAAGTCTTGGAGTTATAAATTTATTGGCCCCAAGGGTATAATGTAATAACAAGCTATATTGGGTGATAAACAGGAAGAGGCAGAGATAGCATTAAGAAACAATAAATAATGGTTATTTTACTGGCTGACTTCCCTGTTGCTAAAGATAATTGTTTACAATAGTGAAATAAATAAATCTCTGCTGCTTCTCACTATGGAGCATCATAATACATAAAGTTGCCCAAATGAAAAGCAGGTCATAAGTTGCAGTTTAGTATGTCTGCCCTTAATGTGCTCCTTAACTGGTTGTTTTCTCTGTCCCTGGTATTTTAATAAGCATGGCCTTTCCCTTTGGTTGTTTTAGATAGATTATTAGTCTAGCCCAAGTCATGGTCTCCAAATTTGGCAAAAACCCATAAGGTCATTTTTACTTGACATAGCATAGAGAAATAAACAGACAATTAAGTTTATATGGATTGGATCTATATAATCTACAAAAATACTGGCAGGACTAATGAGTGAATTTAGCCGTATTGTAGGCTATATGGTCAGTATACAAAAATCAATTATAGTTTTACATACTAGCCACAGACAACTGGAAAATAAAATTTTAAAAATACCATTTTCAATAGCATCAAAAGAAAATATACATAGTAACAAATTTGATAAATTAGATCTGTGAAAATTTACATAAAACATTTTCGTTAACTTGTACGAGCTTTTTGGGTTAAACAAATCCAAACCCTGCCTCTTAACCAATTACTAGCAGGGTAATATTAGGCAGGTGTTTAACCTCTCTAGACTTCAGTTTTCCTTTTGTGAAATTAGGATAGTAAAAATTACCTCAGGGGGTTGAAATGAGTCAACATATATGGCACATAGCAGGTGCTTAGTAAAAGTTAGTGATTTCTCTCTTCTCTGCATAGTAATATAGGGACCATGCTCTACTCCTGAATTTAAAATGTTTTATCTCAAATATGGCCAAATTGGCTATCTTAACTTTTTCAGATACTTGTTGATTTATTAAAACAAAAACACATGGAAAGAAAGAATACCATTAGAAAATATAATGAATATGACCATTTGTATATCAATTAGTTCACAAAACAAAGGCCAGGGAATTGTCGTATGGAAAATACTGCCTTATAAATACTGATAGTGACAAAGAAGGTTATTTATGGAGAAATGATAGTAATTTGGAACCCGTAAGATAAAGCATTTTCTATTTTAATAGTAATATCTAATAAAATGGACTTAATTATCTTAGGGGTATCTATTACTCCTTTAGAGAAATAATAGTTTTTTATAAACTTTAACTCTGTCAGGCCCAAAGCATATTATTATAGCATTATGTCCCAAATTACCTGAAATATTTTTAGTTAACAATTGATTTCTAGGAAAGCTGATTGTGAATTGCAGCATGAAGACAGGACCAGATATAAGATAGCTTGCAGTAGGTCATTGCATCCAATAGATCATCTGGCTTCTTTTAGACTGGTGACTATATGAGAACCTCAAAACACAGTAGCTATAGTTATATATTTTATTTACCTATGTATATTTATGTAATTTCTATAAATATATAAATAATTAAATCTTATAAATAATTAAATCAATAAATAATCCTCTTTATATAATTTGTTTCATTATATACTATATATAATTATATAAATATATGTTTTATATGTTACAAATTATTTAAATAAAACTATTTTTATACTTGATACATATAAACATTTTATAATTAATAATATATAATAATATGTATATGATATATAATGTATATGATATTTTCTCTCTATATAAATATACATAATATATTTATGTAATTATGTAATATATAGGTTCTATATAATATATAAGTAATATATTTATGTAAAATACATATGTGATACATTTATATAAAATACATATGTGATGAATTTATATATAAATATATATGTATATATAGAAATATATATATATATAAAATTTACCTCTCAACAATCCTGCAAAGCATTTTTCAGTTGATAAAAATGAGGCTTAGAGAAATAAGGAAATTAACCTAGGTTATAAGATGCTCAGCAGTGGAGTTGGGACCTAGTCCCATAATGATTGATTCTAGAATCTGTGTCTTTAAACATTATATTTTACTCTTGCTTAGCATTCCTTTAATTTATCTGGTTCTATTATACTCTTGCAGTGGCAGAGCCACTTTTATACCTAGATGAAGAAGGAAGTGAACTTAAGGATTCTAAGATCAACAGTTCACCCTCTTCAACTTCACAATGCTTTGGAGCTAATGAATTGAAGCTTCTTGTTAAGGTGACCATATTTAAGCTAATGACTGGGACACTGCCTAAAAAGAGACATCCTGCTTTTACCTAGGGGATGATATAATTTAGAGACCAAAAATGCTGGAATTTCTGGGCCTTTTCATGACTAGTAGGAAGAGAATATTTAAAGTTCTGTTCATGAGTTTGATCCAGGTTTGTGCTTTGGTGGCTCAGGTCTCATGCTGAGTGACATTATTATTTGTTTGTCTCTTGATAGGAATGATAGATCAGAAAGCAATTTTCCTTGGAGGAAGAAACCCCAAGTTTTCATTGGGGTAACAGAAATACCCTTGAGGTAAGGGGAAGTAAACAGAATTGGGAGGCTGGAGAAAACCAGGACTGACCATCAATTCTTTAATGTTCTGGGATCTCTTTATCATGTGTTTGGCCCCATCTAGCCCATAGAGAATATTTGCCTGAGAGTGCATGTGAGCTGTGGTCCATGCTTTGATGCCATTGAGTCCCAAACACCCCTGAAAATAAGAATCACCTGAAGTGGCACAAATTCTTGGGGTTACACACACAAACCTACTGAAGTAGAATTTTCAGGGGAGAAGTTTATTAATTTATATATGTAATAAGCATTCAAAGAAAAATGAATATATACCGTACAGGACATATATACCATACAGGACAAACCCAAGGAGGAACACACTGGGACACATAATAATCAAACTGACAAAAACTAAAGACAAAGAAAAAATATTAAAAGCAACAAGGGAAAAGCAACAAATAACATACAAGGCAACCCCCATAAGGTTAACAGCTGATTTCTCAGCAGAAACTCTGCAGGCCAGAAGGGAGTGGCACGATATACTTAAAGTGATGAAAGGAAAGAATCTACAACCAAGAATACTCTACTCAGCAAGGCTCTCATTCACATTTCACAGAGAAATCAAAAGCTTAACAGACAAACAAAAGTTAAGAGAATTCAGCACCACCAGACCAGCTTGGCAACAAATGCTTAAGGAACTTCTCTAGGCAGGAAAGAAAAGGCCGTAACCAGAAACAAGAATGGATTAAAGACCTTAATGTAATGCCAGACACTATCAAACTCTTAGAGGAAAACATAGGCAGAACACTCTATGAAATAAATCACAGCAAGATCCTTTCTGACCCACCTCCTAGAGAAATGGAAATAAAAACAAAAAAAAACAAATGGGACCTAATGAAATGTAAAAGCTTTTGCACAGCAAAGGGAACCATAAACAAGACAAAAAGCAACCCTCAGAATGGGAGAAAATATTTGCAAACAAAGCGACTGACAAAGGATTAATCTCCAAAATTTACAAGCAGCTCATGCAGCTCAATATCAAAAAAAACAAACAACCCAATCCAAAAATGGGCAGAAGACCTAAATAGACATTTCTCCAAAGAAGATATACAGATGGCCAACAAACACATGAAAGAATGCTTAACATCATTAATCATTAGAAAAATGCAAATCAAAACTACAATGAGATATCATCTCACACTGGTCAGAATGGCCATCACCAAAAAATCTAGAAACAATAAATGCTGGAGAGGGTGTGGAGAAAAGGGAACACTCTTACACTGTTGGTGGGAATGTAAATTGATACAGCCACTATGGAGAACAGTATGGAGGTTCCTTAAAAAACTACAAATAGAACTACCATACGACCCAGCAATCCCACTACTGGGCATATACCCTAAGAAAACCATAATTCAAAGAGTCATGTACGAAAATGTTCACTGCAGCTTTATTTACAATAGCCAGGACATGGAAGCAACCTAAGTGTCCATCAACAGATGAATGGATAAAGAAGATGTGGCACATACATAGAATGGAATATTACTCAGCCATAAAAAGAAACGAAATTAAGTTATTTGTAGTAAGATGGATGGACCTAGAGTCTGTCATACAGAGTGAAGTAAGTCAGAAAGAGAAAGACAAATACCGTATGCTAACACATATATATGGAATCTAAGAAAAAAAAAGTCATGAAGAACCTAGGGGTAAGACGGGAATAAAGACACAGACCTACTAGAGAATGGACTTGAGGATATGGGGAGGGGGAAGGGTGAGCTGTGACAAAGTGAGAGAGTGGCATGGACATATATACACTACCAAACGTAAAATAGATAGCTAGTGGGAAGCAGCCACATAGCACAGGGAGATCTGCTCGGTGCTTTGTGACCACCTAGAGGGGTGGGATAGGGAGGGTGGAAGGGTGGGAGACGCAAGAAGGAAGAGATATGGGAACATATGTATATGTATAACTAATTCACTTTGTTATAAAGCAGAAACTAACACACCATTATAAAGCAATTATACTCCAATAAAGATGTTAAAAAAAAAGAAATTTAAAAATCAGAAAGCTCACTGGTAAAGGCAAACATGCAGTAAAGGTAGGAAATTATCTGCACACTAATATGGTATAAAACCAGCAGTTGTGAGAAGAGGAGAGCATAAATGCAGGATATTGGAAATGCATTTGAAATTAAAAGAAAAACAACTTAAAACAATCTTGTTTACATGTAGATTGCTATATCAAAACCTCATGGTAACCACAAACCAAAAACATAAAATGGATATACACACAAAAAAGAAAAAGGAGTCCAAACACAACACTGAAGTTAGTCATCGAATCACAAGAGAAGAGAACAAAAGAGGAAGGGAAGCAAAATCACCTTCAAAAACAAAGCCAAAACAATTAACAAACTGGCAATAAGAACATACATATTGATAATTACCTTAAACATAAATGGATTAAATTCTCCAACCAAAAGACATAGACTGGCTGAATGGAAACAAAAACAAGACCTGTATATATGCTGTCTATAAGAGACCCACTTCAGATCTAGGGACACATACAGACTGGAAATGAGGGGATAGAAAAATGTATTCCATGTAAATGGAAATCAAAAGAAAGCTGGAGTAGCAATGCTCATATCACACAAAACAGACTTTAAAATTAAGACTGTTACAAGAGACAAAGAAGGACACTACATAATGATCAAGGGATCAATCCAAGAAGAAGATGTAACAATTGTGAATATATATGGACACACCATAGGAGCACATCATATATAAGATGAATGCTAAAAGCCATAAAAGGAGAAATAGACAGTAACACAATAATAGTGGGGGACTCTAACACACCCACTTTCATCAATGGACAGATCATCCCAATAGAAAATCAGTAAGGAAACACAGGCCTTAAATGACACATTAGACCAGATGGACTTAATTGATATTTATAAAGCATTCCATCCAAAAGCCCCAGAATATGCATTCTTCTCAAGTGCACATGGAACATTCTCCAGGACTGATCACATGGTGGGCCACAAAGCAAGTCTCAGTAAATTTAAGAAAAGTGAAATCATATCAAGCATCTTTTCCAACCACAACACTATGAGATTAGAAATCAACCCAAGAAAAAACCCTGTAAAAAACACAAACACATGGAGGCTAAACAATATGCTACTAAGCAACCAATGGATTTGGAAGAAATCGAAGAGGAATTCAAAAAATACCTAGAGACATATGAAAATGAAAAAAAACAATGATCCAAAACCTATGGGATGCCACAAAAGCTGTTGTAAGAGGGAAGTTTATAGCAATACAATCTTACCTCAGGAAACAAGAAAAATCTCAAACAACCTAACCTTATACCTTAAACAACAAGAGGAAGAAGAATAAACAAAACCCGAAGTCAGTAGATGGAATTAAATCATAAAGATCAGAGCAGAAAAATAGAGATTAAAAAAACAATAGAAAAGATTAATGAAACTAAAAGCTGGTTCTTTGAAAAGGTAAACAAAATTGATAAACCATTAGCCAGACTCATCACGAAAAGAAGGAAGAGGGCTCAGATCAATAAAATCAGAAATGAAAAAGGAGAAGTTCCAACAGACACCACAGAAATACAAAGGATCATAAGATACTACTACAAGCAACTATATGCCAATAAAATGGACAACCCAGAAGAAATGGACAAATTCTTAGAAAGATAAAATCACCCAAGACTGAACCAGGAAGAAATAGATAATATGAACAGACCAATCACAAGTTCTGAAATTGAAACTGTGATTTTAAAACTCTCAACAAACAAAAGTCCAGGGCCAGTTGGCTTCACAGGAAAATTCTATCAAACGGTTAGAGAAGGGTTAATACCTATCCATCAGAAACTATTCCAAAAAATTGCAGAGAAAGGAACATTCCCAAATTCATTCTATGAGGCCACCATCACCCTGATATCGCATAACCAGACAAAAATACCAGAAAAAAGGAACTTATAAGCCAATATCACTGATGAATATATACATAAAAATTCTTAACAAATTACTAGCAAGATGAATCCAACAGTACATTAAAAGGATCATACACCTTGATCAAGTGGGATTTATTGCAGGGATGCAAGGATTTCTCAATCTCTGCAAATCAATCAGTGTGATATACCAAATCAATAAATTGAAGAATAAAAACCATATGATCATCTCAATAGATGCAGAAAAAGCTTCTGACAAAATTCAACGTCCATTTACAATAAAAACTCTCCAGAAAGTGCGCATAGAGGGAATGTACCTCAACATAATAAAGGCCATATATGACAAATCTACAGCTAACATCATACTCAACAGTGAAAAGCTGAAAGCATTTCCTCTAAGATCAGGAACAAGACAAGGATGTCCACTCTCATCACTTTTATTCAAATTAGTTTTGGAAGTCCTAGCCATGGCAGTCAGAGAAGAAAAAGAAATAAAAGGAATCCAAACTGGAAAAGAAGAAGTAAAACTGTCACTGTTTGCAGATGACATGATACTATACATTGAAAATCCTAAAGATGCTACCAGAAAACAGCTAGAGCTCATCAATGAATTTGGTAAAAATGCAGGATATAAAATAAGTACGCGGAGATGTGTTACATTCCTATACAAAAACAACAAAAGATCAGGAAGAGAGATTAAGGAAACAATTCCATTTACCATTGCATCAAAAAGAATAAAATACCTAGGAATAAATCTGCCTAAGGATGCAAACGACCTGTACTCCAAAAGCTATAAGACACTGATGAAAGAAATTGAAGATGACACAAGCAAAGATATACCATGTTCTTGGGCTGGAAGGATCAGTATTGTCAAAATGACTATATTACACAAGGGAATCTACAGATTCAAAGCAATCCCTGTCAAATTACCAATGGCCTTTTTCACAGAACTAGAACAGAAAATCTTAAAATTTGTATGGAGACACAAAAGACCTCAAATAAACAAAGCCATCTTGAAAAAGAAAGCTGGAGTGGGAGGAATCAGGCTTGCTGACTCCAGACTATACTACAAAGCAACAGTAATCAAAACAGTATGGTACTTGCACAAAAACAGAAATATGGATCAATGGTACAGGATAGAAAGCCCAGAAAGAAACACATGAACCTGTGGTCAATTAATGTACAACAAAGTCTCTTCAATAAATTGTGCTGGGAAAACTGGACAGCTACATGCCAAAAAATTAAATTAGAACATTCTTTAACACCATACAAAATAATAAGCTCAAAAAGGATTAAAGCCCTAAATGTAAGACTGGATACTGTAAAACTCTTAGAGGAAAATATAGGCAGAACACTCTTTGACATAAAATGGAGAAATATCTTTTTGGATCCACCTCCTAGAGTAATGGGAATAAAAAGGAAACTAAATGGGACCTAAATAAACTCAAAAGGTTTTGCACAACAAAGGAAACCGTAAACAAAATGAAAAGACAGCACACAGAATGGGAGAAAATATTTGCAAACAATGTGACCAACAAGGGATTAGTCCTAAATTTAAAAACAGCTCATGTGGCTCAATATAAAAAAAAAAAAATCAAAAAATGGGCAGAAGACCTAAATAGACCTTTCTCCAAAGAAGACATACAGGTGGCCAAGAGGCACATGAAAAAATGCTCAACATTGCTAATTATTAGAGATATGCAAATCAAAACTATGAGATATCACCTCACACCAGTCAGGATGGCCATCATCAAAAAGTCTACAAGCAGGGCTTCCCTGGTGGTGCAGTGGTTGAGAGTCCACCTGCCGATGCAGGGGACATGGGTTTGTGCCCCAGTCCGGGAAGATCCCACATGCCGCGGAGCGGCTGGGCCCGTGCGCCATGGCCGCTGAGCCTGCGCATCTGGAGCCTGTGCTCTGCAATGGGAGAAGCCACAACAGTGAGAGGCCCACGTACTGCAAAAAAAAAAAAAAAAGTCTACAAACAATAAATGCTGGAGAGGGTGTGGAGAAAAGGGAACCCTCCTGTACTGTGGGTGGGAATGTAAATTGGTACAGCCACGATGGAGTACAGTATGGAGATTTCTTAAGAAACAAAATATAGTTACCATATGATCCAGCAACCCCACTCCTGGACATATATCTGGAGAAAAACAGGGTCTGAAAGGATACATGCACCCCAGTGTTCATTGCACCGCTGTTTACAATAGCCAAGACATGGAAGCAACCTAAATATCCATTGAAAGATGAGTGGATAAAGAAGATGTGTATATATACAATGGAATATTACTCAGCCATTAAAAAGAATGAAATAATGCCATTTGCAGCAACATGAATGGACCTGGAGATTATCATACTAAGTGAAGTAAGTCAGACAGAGAAAGACAAATATCTTATGATATTGCTTATATATGGAATCTAAAAAAAAATGATACAAACAAACTTATTTACAAAACAGAAACAGACCGACAGACTCAGAGAATGAACTTATGGTTATGGGGGGAAGGGTCGGGGGTGGGATAGATTGGGACTTTGGTATTCACATGTACACACTGCTATTTTTTTAAATAGATAACCAACAAGGACCTACTGTATAGCAGAGGGAACTCTGCTAAGTATTTTGTCATAATGTAAACGGGAAAGGAATTTGAAAAAGAATAGATACATGTATATGCATAACTGAATCACTCTGCTGTATATCTGAAACTAACAAAACATTGTTAATCAACTATATTCCAATATAAAATAAAAATTTTAAAAAAGAAAGGAGGGGCTTCCCTGGTGGCGCAGTGGTTGAGAGTCCACCTGCCGATGCAGGGGACGCGGGTTCGTGCCCCGGTCCGGGAAGATCCCACATGCTGTGGAGCGGCTGGGCCCGTGAGCCATGGCCACTGAGCCTGCACGTCCGGAGCCTGTGCTCCGCAACGGGAGAGGCCACAGCAGTGAGAGGCCCGCGTACCGCAAAAAAAAAAAAAAAAAAAAAAAAAAAAAAGAAAGGAATCCAGTTTGGAAAGGTTAAGTAAAATTATCTCTATTCGCAGACAACATGATTGTATAGAAACTTTCAAATAATCTACAAAGACATCACTGGAACTGATAAGTATGTTTAGCAAGGTAGCAAGATACAAGGCTGATATAAAAAATTTGTATTTCTATATTCTAACAATGAACAATTGAAAATTGAAATTTTAAAGATAATGTCACTTACAGTAGCACCCCAAACCATGTAACTATTAGGTACAACTCTAGCAAAATATGTGTTTACATAGCCACGCCATGGAAGCATGTGTAAGATTTGCATGCTGAAAAATACAAAACTGCTAAAGTACATTTTAAAATACCTGAATAAATGGAGATATTTTTTGTGTTCATGGTTTGCAATACTCATTATTGTTAAGATGGCAATCTAATCTTTAGAGTGATCTGTAGAATGCAATTCCAATCAAAATCCAGTGGGATCTTGTATAGAAATTAATAAGCTGATTCTAAAATTTACTTCTTTATAAGGTTGTTCTGAGGATCAAATGAAATAACTACATATAAAGAGTTTACTACAGGGCTTCCCTGGTGGTGCAGTGGTTGAGAGTCCGCCTGCCAATGCAGGGGACACAGGTTCATGCCCCGGTCCGGGAAGATCCCACATGCCGCAGAGCGGCTGGGCCCGTGAGCCATGGCCGCTGAGCCTGCGCGTCCGGAGCCTGTGCTCTGCGACGGGAGAGGCCACAGCAGTGAGAGGCCCGCGTACCACAAAAAAAGTTTACTACAAAGCTTAGCATACAGAAAGCAAGAAATGTTAACTATTATTACTCAATCTTTTTAACCATTTTAAATTGAAGTACAGTTAATTTACAATATTGTGTTAGTTTAGGGTGTATAACAAAGTGATTCAGTTACACACATATCTGTGTGTATATCTATGTGTGTATATATATATATATTCTTTTTCATTATAGGTTATTACTAGCTATTGAAATAATTCCCTATGCTATACAGTAGGTCCTTGTTGTTTATCTATTTTATATATGTGTGTGTATATGTTACAGTCATTTCATTGCTCCTTTTGGCCAGTGAATGTCTTTGATCTTAAACACCACATTTTCTTCAATATATACTGAGAGTTGTATTCTTTTGGGCATTCATCGTCATTCATTCATTTTTTTCTTTCATTCTACAAGTATTTGTTGAGCACCTACTCTGTACACAGCATTGTGGTAAGTTGGGGAAACAATGAATAAACAGGCAAACTATGACTGCTACCGTCATGAAGTTTTCATTCCAGGAGCAAAATAGATATTAAACTACTTTTTACACAACTCTTCAATTAAACCGTGAAAAGTGTTTTGAAGAAGTAGGGAATATTATGAATGAGATGACTGGGAGATTTAACCTAGGCTGGAAGTAATATCTGCATTGAGATAGGAGAATAAGAAGAAGGATCTAGACAGAGGGGACCACCACAGACAGGTCCTGAGGTGACGAGAGAAAGCCAGAGTGGCTAGACATATAAGGTAAAGAAGAGAGGTGTTCAAGAGGCTATTGGAGAGGAAGGCAAGGGCTAGATTTTACAGTAGGCTTTTCTCTTAAAAGTAGTAGAAGGGTTTGTAAAAGGTATTTGGTAAAAGAAGGATTAATACATCCATCCTGCTTTCATGCATCACAGTTTTATTTTTGAAGACCTAATATGTACAGGACACTAAGCAGATTGCTGAGAACTAAGCAGTGAAGAAGCCAGACATAAATTTATGGTGAAGTTACTGAAGCTTAGACTTTAAGATCCATCACCTGTTAGTGTGTGTGTACCAGTAATGGGAAAGGAAAGCCAGGTTGCAATCAGGATGCATTTCTAAGTAAGCATTTCTAGTAAATTGCCTAAAGAAGTCTCAGAAGAGAGGGATATTATGCTCTAAAGCCTCAATAATCTGTTGTGATTTCTTTTCTCATTCTAACTAATATACATAGTTATACATAATTTTGTATATTTTGTATTTATAATTTATATCCTTCTCTTAAAGAAGGCTCCCTAAGTTGCATTAGTTTCAGAATCCATGAAACCTGGATCTACCCCTGGTTGCAGCTCTCTTACAGTCTTACAGGGGAGGCAGTTAGGTAAACATTTTTAGTATAATATGACAAGTACTTTGATAGAGAAAAGCACTAAACCCAGACATGGATGGAGAGATAGTGGAAGGCAGGGGAACTAGGACCTGAAGGTTATAAGAATTAGTAGGTACAAAAACAAGGAGAGGTGCAGATCCCTGAGTTAAAAGTAGAGAAGGAATAGTAGCGTCTTTGGGCCAAGCACAAAGTTAGTAACTACTGGTTGCCATGGAAATCGACTCCGATCATGATTTTTAAGAAAATTACGAATTTGGACCAGACTAAAGAGCAAAAAAATCTTTTATGGCTTTCCTCCTTCTGTTCTGCCTATAACAAGGGAAAATCAAAGACGTAAGTAAAACCTTGCCAGGAAGTAACAGAAGGCAGTCCCAGATAAGGTTGGTAGGGAAAGCATTTAATTAAAGTCAGTGCCTTGAGAGAGTAGGTCAGATAAACGGATTGGATTCTACCTTCAGTATGTTGCATGCTTTGAAGTATAGACGTATACCTCTAGTATTCCTCAGTATTTAATACTCCCAAGAATATAAGCCTCTAGGTCCCTGTAGCACTAAAGATTTTAGTTGTTAATATTATTATTACTATTATTATTTTCTTTATTTTTCAAATTTACAGATGCTGGTAAAAATTCAAACCTTATTGCAGTATATAGAGTAAGACATGATCATTCACTCTTATCCCTCCTAATTCCCAGGGTTATCTGTTAGTTTGCTGGGCCTCTTTTCAGACCTTTATCTGTGGATATGCAAATATATATACTCATAAACATACAGAGAGCTTTCAAACTCCTAAAAAGGAGCCATAGTATACTTATTGTTTATTAATTTGTTCTTTTTCACTTAGTGTATCATAGCTCTATTCTGTGAGTACAGATCAACCAATTAATTGTTTCTAGTGTTACATTATATTCATAGTAGGTTTATACCTTAATTTTAAAAATTTTTATGGAAAGAATTTAAACATATGCAAAAAAGCAGAGAGACTTGTATAATGAAACCATCACTCAATTTCAACAAGTAACAACTCATGGTAATTTTGTTACATCTATATACTCACCCACTCTCCTACCCACTTACGAATAGACACTAAGGTTATGTCTAAGATTTTACTAAACAAATGGGACTGTAATGTGTATTTGTAATTGTATCTGTGCATGCATATTATAAAAACTTTGAGCCCCAGAGCACCAGTGAGTGAATGTCAATTGGGGTATTCTCTGATAGAAGAGCCACCTGGGAAGGTAGATGTTTGGACTGTACTAAACTGCCTGAGAAAAACTAAGCAGAAAACTAAAATCTGGAAGTTAGCTGTTTTGTATAGCTGGGGGCTTGGGATGGAAACCAGTCATTAGAGGTAAATGCTTTCAGTTAAGATAAGCTCTAGCTTACATGTTAAGCTAGTAAACTGGAACTTCAGAGCTATGTAACTAGGATGCTAATTGGAGATTATCAAGACTGGAACTTTATGGCAACTTTGAAGGGCTCTCTAAATGTGATAATGGGAATATAGGTTTTTATGTAGAGACTGTAAAATTAGGGAAATGTGAGCTGTATTTAAGAGGGCCCAGGTTGCACTCAGATTTTGTTAGTGTGATTTCTCTGAAGATTATCAGATGTTTGCATTATTCAGACCTAGTTATAAAATAACATGCTTTACCAATACAGAGAACTTTGTCTTATCTGGCTCAGAAAAATGATTTATGTCTTTTTAAACTCTCCTAAGTGTTAGTTGAAGGGTTGCTGAAGCATGATTGATTTCTAGAAGAGTTCAGAATTCTGATTTCTTGATTAAGCATTATATGCTAGAAATCATATGATTGACCACATGAGCTATTGCATTAATTAGGTTGTAAAGTTGTAATGTTTCCAATTAGTGGAGTTGGGAAAAGTGTGGAGCAACTAAAAGATATTTCTAAGGAAGACTCACTCTTCTTTGGAATTGAATTGGGTATAGGAGACAGGGATTTAAAAAATGGAAGGATGGGCTTCCCTGGTGGTGCAGTGATTGAGAGTCCGCCTGCTGATGCAGGGGACGCGGGTTCGTGCCCTGGTCCATGAGGATCCCACATGCTGTGGAGCGGCTGGGCCCGTGAGCCATGGCCGCTGAGCCTGCTTGTCCGGAGCCTGTGCTCCGCAACGGGAGAGGCCACAACAGTGAGAGGCCCTCATACCGAAAAAAAAAAAAAAAAAAAAAAGGGAAGGATGAGCCTTTTGTTTAAGACAGGATGACCAGGAGAGTGATGGTATCATTGACAGAAACAGGATTTCTGGGAGGGAAAAAAGAGTTTGGGGGGTGGGAGATGATGATGAGTTCAGAAGATTCCTGGAGTCAGAGAATTGTGGGCCAGAGATGTTCATTTTAGAGCTGCTCATATAGAGCCGTAGACTGAAGCCATGTAAATGAGTCATCTGTTGGAGCTTGTAAAAGAACTCAAGGCTGAGGAGTAGTTCTTAGAATATCTCTCAATTTAGTATGCAGAAAGATAAAGTGAGGCTGAGAAGAACCTGTCAGAGATGAGAGAGCCTAGTCAGAGTTGTGACCCAGAAAATGGGAGTCAATGCTTTCCTGTGTCTTCCACAGTGACTCAGTCATTAAAGGGAAAGCAAAGGTGTTTTTGATTTTCTCATCAATACACTTGAATAATTTACTGCACTGAGTTGAGAAACTCCTCATTTAGGCTACTGGAGCTTATTTTATTACTCTTATAATTAAATACTATCACCAAGATATGAAGAACTTCTTCATCACTTTTCTACAGAGACAATTATCATATTGGAAACTTAATTAGGTTTATATATCCCACCTAGACAGGGTACAAGGGAACAATGAAGAAATATCAAGAAAATATTCCAAATAAAACTTGAGAGTTATCACATCAATGAAATGGAATCCATTGTGTTAGCAGTACAGCATCGCTAGGATCAGTCATACCGTATGAATGGTGTGGGCAAGTGAACTAAGTTATTGAGTGCCTGCTATGTGATAGTACAGTGCATCCTTTAAACTTCACAGCAATTTTGAGAGAGAGGTGTTATGATACTCATGAAGGGGAACTGAGGATTAGAGCAAAAAAATTACATGTGAATTTGGACAGAAATTGAAGTGTTAGATGTCTGATTTAAAACGTGAGATTCTCATATCATGGAGTTGAATAGGTGGGGAGTAGGTGCAGGTTTAGGTGAAATAAGAATGGCAGACACAACATGTGAATGTACTTATTGCCACTGAACTGTACACTTAAAAATGGTTAAAATGGTAAATTTTATGTCTTGTGTATATTACCACAGTAAAAAAAAAAGAATGGCAGAATTTTAAAGATATTGATGCTGTGTGAAAGATACATGGGGATTTGTTATATTCTATTCACTTTGTGTATGTTTGAAATTTTCAATAATCAAAAGTTTAAAAATTAAGATTCTTTAAAGTCAGATTTAAATGTATGCAACATCTTTCCTGAAGCATGGGGATTAGGGATATCCCCATAACCATCTACGTACTTGAAAAACATTACATCTTTTTAACCAAATTGTGGGTATGAGATCATCATTATAATAATAAATCTCAATAGCTTTAATATTTAATGTTTTTTACAAATCACTTTTTTGCATTGAGTATATGTGACACTTTTGTGTGGCAGGTCTTATCATTCCATCTTTACAGATAGTTGTAGCGATTGCCCATGGTCTCATAGAAAGTAAGAGGCAGGGATTCAATTACAAGTTTTCTGACTCCAAGTCCAGTGCTTTGTTCCCTGTGCTCCCTGGGTGGTGTTATTTTGGTAGTGGCTTCTTCATGGCGTCTTCTGGGGTTCCAAACCTGAACTGTTTGCTCACTAGTGGTATTACTGTTGGATAATTTTGGGCAAGTCAGTTAACTTTAATCACTTCATTCTTCTCGTTTGAAAACTGAGGAAACTGAACTAAATGACAGTCTTGGTTCTGCTTCATCTCTAAAATTTCACAGATTAGGTTCGATGGTAACTTAGGCACTAATAGAATAGAGGTGTAGAGATAAAAAGGGAAGCAGCAGTCCCGTTGTGTGTGCTAGGTCATATACAGAGTTTTAATTTAATTTCTGGATACCATATTTTAATATAGGCATTGGTAAAGAGAACTATAACCAGAGAACAATCCTAGCCCATGCCCTCAAGGCCCTTATGATGCAGTGGTCTAATAGCTAAATTCATGTGACAGTACTCCTTGCTCAGTCTCTACCACTCTCATTCCTTATATTTTCTATACAGACTTTGGATTTTCCGGTCTTTTCCTTCTCCATCATTCCTAGTGACAAACTACCCAACCACCCCTTTCTTGTTTGTTTGCTTTTAGTTAGTATTTGTGGCAAAATAAACTATACTACACTACAATTGAAGGAAAGCTACACTACAGTGGAGACTTTGCGATTGCCACTGGGTGGTCTACACAAATTTCAATTTCATAAATGCTTAACAATTCCTTTTCACATCACCTATGTAAAAGCACTTATTTATTTACCTAAGTATTTAGTCTATTTTATTTAAACTGTATAGATTTATATTCAGTCACAGTTATTTTTATTTGTTTGAAGTTTGTAAACGTATCTTTGTTCTTATTAATAACTCACATTCGGTTTTCCATCTCATTCTTCCTTAATTTTTTAGTGACTCTTGAGAGTTTCCTAAAGCTCTGTATTCAGGGTTTTGAACAAGTAAGGAAAGCCTTCCTGCATTTGCATCTAATTCATAGGATTTGTCCACATTATACTTCTGTTTTTAGAATTGACATTTTTGCTGCCACTGAAGGATAAACATACATTGATCTCTCCCTAGCAAAAGATACATTTTTTCATCCCATCCGCCTTGCATATTAGCAACGAAACAACTGATATTCTACATTGAAAGGACAAACTTTTTATAACCTGCATAACATGAATCTAATCTCAAGGAAACATCAGATAAACCCAACTTAAATACTACAAAACAAATGGCCAGTAGTTTTAAAAATGTCAATGTTGTGAAAGACAAAGAAAAGATGGGGAACAGTTCCAGATTAAAGGAAACTAAAGAGATGTGAAAATTAAATGAAATCTGTGATCCTGGGCTGGATCAATAAAATTTCTATAAAGGACATTTTTGGGGGGCCATTAGCAAAATTTAGGTCTATAAATTGGATAATAATGTTGTTATCTAATTTTTGTGAATGTTATTTTCTGATTTTGATTATTATTGGTTATTTTAGTGAAAATTTCATGATTTTGATAATTATACCTTCATAATTGCCCTTGATCTTAAGAAAAACACACAAAAATACTTAGGAGTTATAAAAAACTTTACAATTCTTGAGATCCCTCACATATAACTTCTTCATGGTTTAGCAGCGTGACACTTCAGCACCTCACCTCAGGGCAGCAGTCTCTGACTACTCAAACAAAATAGTTTTCCACCCAGTCTCCATTACGTTAACCTGATTTCTTTTCTTCATAGGACTTACCACCATCCGAATTTATCTTGTTTATTATTGCCTATCACCGCCTTACTCCTACTCTTCCTTTCCTACTTATTTAGAGTATAGGTCCCTGAAAGCAGGGACCTTGTCTGTCTTAATAATTGCTATAAACCCATTGTCTAGAACAATATCTGGCACATAACAGGTACTCAGCAATATTTGTCAAATGGATGAATGCATTTATATGTACAAAGTCTAGAGATGAATAGCAGCAGGAAAGAAATCGGTTGTAGGGAGTGATGTTATAGATAACTAAAACTTTTATTGAATACCACTATCCAGTTGATTTTATAATAGAAGGTGCCTGTGACTCCAAAATAGTTAACACCTAGAGTGCTGTCTGCTGTAATGGTAGCAGTGATTGGTTACTTTCCCTAAAGCAAAGGCCTGAGGAGATAGGACATGGTATAAGGATTGGGGAAAACAGGGTTTCCAAACTTAACTGGTATAACAGTTAGGGGAGAACATCTGACTTCCAGACTATCCCGGGCTGTTCGTGGAGCGGTAGATATGCCCCTGAGAGAGGAAGAGTCTCCAGGCTGATGGAAATAGAACATTCACACACTTTGAGAACAACCCAGTGGCTTGAGGGCCCATCCTAATGAAAAATGTCCCATTCCACGTTATTTTTTTGTCTGTGAAGTGAGCATGTCATTATTACTTGGCCACATTTTGAGATGTGCTGGAGAAGAGCTAAGGCAAGCATTTGTTTAATACAGGCACTAAGTAACAACATTCCTCATTTCATCTTCTTCCGACCTTTTAAAAGCCCTTCTTCAAAGCTGTTCTCTTTGAGGCCGTATTTACTCCATATTAAATGTCTCTCTGAGTAAACTCTTTGGGTAAGAGCCAGTCTTCATTGTGTTCTTGCTAATGCAAGACTTTGGAGCTATCTATAAATGACAGGTCTCCTTTGTACAGTTGGTTGGAGCAATACCACCACTCTGACCCCCAAGTGGCAGAAACCATTTCCCATTCTTCATTATTTGTAGGAATTTGTAAGGAGCTGGGCTTCATTGGACTCTTTTAAATGCATAAAAATGCCAACCACACTTTGCAGACATGATGTTTTCAGACACTTGTGAATTCAAAAATACCCTTTATTCTTTCCAACTCAATAAGAAGGCTGTTCCTCCATGGAGGCCTAGCCACAAAGCAAGTTTGAAGTTTTCTTTTGTTTGGCTTATATGGAATTATTGGTGAACTAGCTATAGAAGCCCCTCCACCCTTTTTTATGTTTGAGGTGGGGGAGGTGAATGGTAGAAACAAAGCTAAAGTTGTCTTCATTTCACTCTTCTTTGTGTCTAAAGGGTTCAAACAGATTTAGATACAAATAATGTCTTCACTTTGATGATCAAAAAAAGATAAAAACAAATAGCTAATGATTGGTTTATTGGCTGAAAGGAAAACTGTTTTGGATTGTTTGGTAGGACTGTATTCTAGCAAAAGTATACACCTGAACAAACAGGCACAGGATTTTACCTCCTCAATGGTACATTAATTTATAAGTTCTTCTTTAAAGTTCAGCTCAAGGTTATACTCAGTTTTGTAAAAAATCAGAGATGATAATGAACATATTTTCCCATACTATTCTGAAGATAGGTAATTTTTGACTGTTACATATCTGGTATAGCATGGGAAATATTCAAAACAGGGTAATTTCAAAGAGCCATTTTCATTTTATGCATGCCAGAAAAATAAAATTAGATAAGTGGAAAACTTGAAATAGAAATTGAGTGACAGGAAGAATAATTCAATAGAAGGGGTACAGAATTAGGCATCGGAAAACTGGCCCGTGGTTCTGTTTCTGTGCAATGTTAGTCAAATCTTGTGATCTCTCTAGGCCTCCATTCAAACATTCACTCTATGGGCAATATAGTATGACAAATAGATGTGAAGTTATTTTGAAAAGAAATAAGTGCTATAATATTGGGGGACCAAAGGGGTTATTTAGTTAAGTAGACGTATCTCTGCAACACAAATGCATTTTTTTGTAGAGATATTATTATATGAGGTCAACTGCTATTTAATAGGTATTTCGGTCAAGTATTTGAAACTTATGAATAAGGCAAACAAACTCTGATTTGGGAAGTAATTACCTATAAAGAAAAAGTCCACCTGTCTTCCATCCTATGTTTCCCAGCAGATGTGCTAAACACATAGTCTCTACTTTCTCAGCACGTTATCGATCCTCAACACTAAGCAATCTGGCTTCCATTTCTATCTGTATTAGTTTTCTTGACGCTCATCAGTCTTCGTTTGATGGCCAGTCCTTTTGTTAAGGCTTTGTACTGAGTATCTGCTATAGCATTACATTTGTTCCTTCCTCCAGGTTCTAACGCCTCCCCCACCTCCACTCAATTCTAGCATTTATTATGTCTTCATATTCTAAAGGGAAAAACAATGATAAGCTGTGGAAAAATGATAGAACATGAAACAGAAGGTTATATGTAAGTTTTGAAACATAAGATACTCTCTTTGTTCTATGACAATAAAAATTTTGCAAAATGTTTGATAGAAACTCAGAAAAAGAGGAACTATGAGTGCCATCTTGTGGCAAGGCATGCCGTACCACAGCTAATTAGACATATCTCACTCGCCCCTCTTCCCCCCAAATATTTTAGCTGTGCTCTGCGTGTCTGTGTCATTTGATACTGGGGTCCATTCCTTTTTGAAGCTTTTTAAATCTCTGGTCTGGGAGTCACTGCAGTAATTCTCAGTCTTTATCTTCCTTTATGTATCTTCTTTACTTTTCAAGATTTGATATTATATTACCTTATTATTTTGAAAGTCACCTTCTTCGTTGGATCTCATTGCTATTCTTTCATCTTGATTCTTGGATCATTCTATGACTTTCTCTTATCTCTTCTTGACAATTCCACTTACTTCTCTCCTGACAACTGTGGCTCTACTCTAAGACTCAGCCCTTAGTAGAGTTGTCAGATAAAATACAGGACCTCCAATTAAATTTGAATTTCAAATAAACAATGAATATTTTTTAGCATAAGTATGTCCCAAATATTAATGGGACATACTTGTATTAATGCAGTAGCATTATTTGTATTTGAATTTGCTAAATCTGGCAATCCTAGCCATTAGCTTTCTGTTCTTTCCTTATTTGTGATAGATACGGAGATGAATTGCTCAGATTTCCCTTCAAAGAAATACTTGCTGCCCAGTGGTGGGGAGTAAAGTCAGCAGACAACAGCCTCCAGCTGTCATTTCCTTCAGGATCTGTCTGCCTAGCTTCCACTAGAAATTCCTGTTCTTCCAGTTTCTATTGAATAGTAACATATGACTCCCCAATATTATTCATTCCAAAATGAACACTTAAGGCAATAAGTAGAGTATTTGAATGCATTTAACAGCATGTAGTAATAGACATAATCTCGAGGGAATTTGCTACAATGAAAATGGTAATTCAGGTTGGGTTATATATAGGGTGCAGACAGATTGCAAGTGGTATTGAATGGGCCTAAATAACACCTGTAGGAGTCAGACATTTATTAAGGCTTATTGTGTATTGGATACTGAAATGGATGCTGAAAAAGCAGACATGGTACCTTCTCTTTGGCAAATGGTCCAGTCTGCCTTTAGAGAGGGATGCAGAGCTGAACAATGATAGCATGGTTGTCTATTGCTGTAACAGGAGCCAATAAAGAGCTGGGAGAGATGAGAGGAGGGAGCCCCAGTGTCTCTACCTTGGAGAATCAAGGAAAACCTCACAGAGAAGGCCATAGGCCTAAGCTATGAAGAATGAAGAAAAGAGGAGAAAGGATATTCCAGGCAGAGATAAAAAGCTTAGAGCAATGAGAGCCATGGAATAATGTGGTTTGTCAAGGAATGGTGAGGAGTTCTAACATGACCCAAAGTTCATCACACTAGTGTTTGAGAAACTCTTTGGCCAAGTCTAAGCAAGTATCAGGCAGAAAAAAATAGTTTACTTGTTTTAAGGACTCAGTCCAATCTTATTCACTTCTAAATTGGCAAAAAGGACAAAAATACCCCTTGGTAACTATTCTTTTGAAAACTTCATGTGAAGGGAGAGTGCTTTTTCTGTGTGGCTAAGGATTTACACATGTGTTTCTTAGTCTTAGCTCTTAGAGGACAGTACTGAACTTCAAAAGCGGAAATCGGTGCTGAGTTCAACAGTGTAGTGTCAGCTTATTCTAATTGTGAGCACATGAAAGTATGAACAGATTATCAAATCTCATGAAAAACAAAATGTAGAAATGGAACATACTTGAGCAGAGCTCAGTTGATACTTTGACATCCTCTGAGGCAGCTGCCTCCTGCCCCACCCAACCTTCCAAAGAAAAAAAGCACTTAATGGAAAGGGGCCTGTTTGGGGTAGAGTTAATACTTGGGATGCTCTCCTAGGTACTGAGTTATGAAGAGACTTTAATGCCTCATCTTGACAGAATTCTGGGGAAGCACAAATTGGAAGCCAAAATTACTTAGCAAGTCACTTTTTAATTCCCAGGTGACACTTGTGCCTCCATAATTTCTATAGAAGAGGAGTTTAGAGGTGGCTATCAGTTAGGAAAGTGAGGGATGAGGCCACATCTATAAGATTTGTTCAGACAGCACTTTACATAAGATTAAGAAAATGTTAATTGTTCCTGTAAAATTAACAGGGGCTGGGATATGCTGCTTTGAGAACAGTGGTTATCTGGAAATCAGAAAATCCCTATGACAGTTCCACTTTCCCTCCTTTATAGCTCTGTACGTCTCCCAACCTTTCAAAATGTTTTGCTTAACCAGATTTATATCTTCAGTTAAAACTTCTCCCCTAAACTCTGGATTTGTATATTCTGATCACTCAAATTCTTTACTTAATGTGTCAGTTAGGCATCTCAAACTTAATGTAGCCAAACCCAAAATTCTGATTGCCTTCCTCTCCTTCCATCTCCCAACCTTCTACACTTCTTTCTTAAATGTCAGTTTCATCTTTCTGTTGCTCAAGTCAAAAGCTTGAGTTTTCCTTGACTATTTTTTTCCCCTCAGACACCATATCCAATCTCCAGCAAATCTTCTACCTTTAAAACATCCCAGGAATCCAACCACTTCCGCCACTCTGCTGCTACCACCCAGGTCCAAGCCACTATGATCTCTAGCCTGAATTAGCATTATAGATGCCCAGCTACTTTCCTCGCTCTCACCTTTGCCCTCTATTCACCCTGTAGTCTCTTTTTGGCTCAGAAGCCAGGGTGATGCTTTTGAAATGTGAATCTGGTCATGTTCAAAACCATCCAGTGTTTTTCTGTGTCATTTAAGATAAGAGCTAAGACCCTTACAATGGCCAGTAAGGCCCTACACAATCTGACCCTGCTGCCACTCTGACCTCATCTCCTATTTCTCTCCCTTATGTTCATTCTGGGGCAGCCGTAACGGCACCATTGCTCTACTTCACAATCATCAGTCACTTACCTGTCTCAGGCCTTTGCCTTTACTATACCCTCTGCCTGGAATTCTGTCCATAGTTACCCCCTTGACTTGCTTCCTAGCCTCCATTGGGTCTCTGCTCAAATGTTAATCTTATCAATGAGGCTTATTTAAAATAACATACCACCCCCAGTGGTTCTACTATCCCCTACCCTGCTTTACAGACTCCATCAACCCCCACTACAGCCACATTAGAGGTAAACTCCATGGCGCAAGGACCTATCTTCTGTTTTGTTCATGGCTATAACCCTGGAGACTATAATATTTCCTGGCATATAGTAGGTACTCAGTAAACATTTGTTGAATAAATGAATGAATCCTACTTGAAATTCCAGCCATCTCGTTGCTTAGATTAATGGGAGCCCTATTTTTTGTTCTTTCGATTGTTGTTTGTCTATTTTGTTTTTGAAGTGAGAAGTGCTGAGGAAACTGAGAAAAATGACCATCATTTATATCTTAGTGTGAATTCATTGACCTTATCCATTTGTAATATAGAGCTGAGATTAGCCTCATTGAAAAAATGGTTTTTGACAGATTGCAGTCTTGGTTCTTGATTTTTTTACTTTAACCTATCTCTGGTACTACTCTAGTCATTATTTTGTTTCTTTTCTTCATTTTGTTGCCACAGAACTTCAAGAAGTAAGTTCAGTGTACCAGAGTCTATTCTTTTTTCTCTACCACTCATTCTTTAAGTTCACACCCCAACCTAAATCTAGAGTCTAATCTCATTTTTTGATTAACCATAATAAGTTTACTTCTTCTTTCTCCTTTTTCTCCTCAATTTCTCACCAATATCTACTGTAATTGACCAGCACCTCCTTGAAACTGTCTTCTTTTGGGTCCCTTAATTCTACATTTCTGGTTCTCCTCCTTATTCTCTGTCCCCCCCTTTATTTCCTTCTTCCTTACCTTTTTTTTTTTTTTTTTTTTACGGTACGCGGGCCTCTCACTGCTGTGGCCTCTCCCGTTGCGGAGCACAGGCTCCAGACGCGCAGGCTTAGCAGCCATGGCTCACGGGCCCAGCCGCTCCGCGGCATGTGGGATCCTCCCGGACCGGGGCACGAACCCGCGTCCCCTACATCGGCAGGCGGACTCTTAACCACTGCACCACCAGGGAAGCCCCTTCCTGACCTTTATATGTGGACATTTCTTAAGGTTTTGTCCTACCATTTTGTCCTTCAAAACTCTCAAGAACTTTCACAGCATCAGCTTTCTCAGCACTATGTAGATGACTCCCAAGCCTCTCTCTTCCATCTCTCTAAGACTCCAGCTCCTCATCTTTAATTGCCTGCTAGACAAGACTCCTTAAAGTTCTGTTCCTGTGAGATGCCAAGACAACCTGACTATAGGATATAAAGGCATTGGCACCCTCTGGTGGAGAGAGTAGAAGTCATCTTTAAGTATCTGCTTGCTTGAGTGGAACCTGACAGATGTTACAAGGAAGATTACATTTGTTGAGCATCTACTGAACGCTCTATATTCAAATATATGTCATTTAAAAATAAACTTCAGGGTATATTTCTTGAACTAGAAATAATAATTATTATACATATCTTTCATTCGGAACTTTCAGTTTCTTACTAGACCATTTTTGTGCAACAAACAGGATTTGCGATGTGTGAACTCCTAAGCATGATTTTAAGGCAGGAAATTGTTCTCTGATAGATGCTGTGAAGGATATAATGAGATACAGTACCAGCCTTAGGGAACTTAACAGTTTAACTGGGTAAACATGCCATTCACTCTGGAGAAGTGACTAAATCAAGAGGTAATCCCAAGGTAAGACAATGTCACAAGGCACTCAGATGACAACAAATGGTGTAAACCCTGAGTTTAAAGAAGGCTGAGGTCACTGTAGGTGGATTGGTGAGTTCACTGAGGAATGGCTTCATGGAGGAGGCGGGACTTAAACTTTATCCTTCACAAAGTATTTCCCAAACTTCTAGCTCTCTAGTTCTCAATTTTTGCCGTATTAACAAACTGTCTATATTGTTATTTTTCCACATTTTTCTTTATACTGACTTTTTTTGATAAATACCATTTTCCTTGTCTTAAACCATCACATCCATAAAATCACAGGTTTGATGTGCTTTTGTGTCTGATATATGTTTTTCTATTACATATGAAACAAACACAGATAATCCTCATCATATGGAGACAATTAGGTCTAGAAAAAGGCCACTTAAAGGGGATTAATCTACCTAAAAAGAATATCATTCATATGAAATTTTGATGCAAAAGTTTGATTAGCTTTTTAGTTTATAAATAAAACTAAAAATTATGAAAATAAGTGTATTTCATTTTATACTTAAATTATAAGCTGTTATTGCAGCTATGAACAATTTGAATGAACAAAATGATATTTAATTGAATATTGAGTATTTTTCTGATAAAATAATTTAACTTTTGTGGCACAGTCATAAGTATTAAAAAACATCAAAGTAGACCTCATATGAACTTTTAATAAAATTATTTTTTGAGCAACCTGTTTTATTATCACTCTTGTGAGTTTTCTCTTGTTCAGCTAACTGATAAAGTTCTTCTAGATCCTTACTTATTAGTGGATTTGCATGTAGTTTAAGCAGTTATCAAACATTATTTTCATTGATCTCACGAAGCCCTGTGTCTTTTCCTCACATTTGCAACTTGGCTTTGCAACAGATTTGTACTGAGTTTGCCTTATATTGGAGAAACTAAAAACATCATTGCTTTGGTTAGTGAGGATATTGCCAAGTGGAAGGAATGTTTAAGTCAGTTCTCAGCTCAACAGTGAATATTTTAGTGTTAGGATTACTTTTATTTTCCTATGCATCCTTTAACTCTAGGACAGCCTTCTCAAACTTTATATCAGAGAAACACTTGAAATATTCTCAAGTCTCAGGGAACTTGTGGATAAAAATTATATATAAAGCTCATGATATGTCAGTGTAGTCATTTAGTTGTAGATATTACAATCCAATAATAATTGCCAATGCTCTTTTAAATAGAGTGATATTTTCCTGAGAATCTGTTGAGTTTGGCTGACATTTTAGCCCATTCTTTTGTAGGTTCCCCCAAAAAGGTCAGTGGTATGGTTAGAATAAACTTCAATCTTTCTTTTTAAAATGTTCTACTTGATTTTTTGGTGCCTTACCCAAGTAAGACTAAAACATTATCACAAATTTCTATCATATAAATGCTGTTGAGGTATGGTACATGATATATGGTAAGCTGTAAGCTTAGCTTTTTTTCCTTCCTATTTAAAACTGAAAATGACCTTTTAGACAACCTTTCTAGAAAAGAAGAAAAGAACAAGTAATTAACTTTCATTCTTGAAATTAATCCCTTTTTTCCTTTTTGTGAATTTGAAAAATTATAAGGCAAACATAGTATGCTTTTGTTAATTAACTGGTTTAAGCCAAAATGGGATATAATTTTTCTAAAGGTAGGCTTGTTATTTAAATAAGGTTTATGAATTCATGTTAATGTGGTTTTCAATATGAAAATACATTAACAGTATTGAATAGTAAAGTTACTAAAACTATATGTCAAAGCAATATGAATAAAATTATAGCTTAAGAAAACATTTTCTATGAGACTTTGAAAGAAACCATTTTTTTTACTGAGTGGCATGGTCAGATTATGTAGATAATTATAAGATCAGTATACACATGTGTTGGTTTCATGATAATTTTAATAGGCCTAAAAATGCATTTTAATTTTAATTACTATTTTGGAACTAAAAATAAATAATTAAGTTTATTTTCTTTTCTTTTAATAATTAAGTTTATTTCTTTAATGTGAAACTATGCTGTTTGTTGTTGCTTAGCTACTTGATTCTGGGTTTAATGTGAGATAAGTTCCCATGGATTTTATTTTCAACTAAAATGAGACAATTTCCATCCTTCTTCTTGATGCTTCTTAAAAGACACTTTCTTGTACATATATGGAGATAAAAATGGCAGCAACCCTGTATCCCACTTCAAAAACTGATAATGGATTCAACCAAATGATCATGGTCCTGCTTCGTAGGACTAAAAGACCTATAACAGCTGCTATGAGACACCTTGGTCACTCTGTGTCATCTTTTGCAGAACCCCCTAATGATATCTTATAGAGCCCCACATGGTGTTCCACAGAATCCCATTTGAGAAACCCTGCTCTAGGGACTTGGATAATGAGTACTAAGATAATGTGAACTCCTGTACATAATTATTAACCTAAAAATTTTTTTCAATCTGTATACCACTTAAAATCATGTCATCCATATTTTGTGAAACATTGTATAAAAGGACAAGTAAAATCTGGATATGTTTAAAAGAGAAAGAAAAAGTGTGACGAATGAGAATAATCAGAGCAAAGGCCAGTGGGGCAGGGGATTCTATAATAAATAGAACTGGATAACACCTGCAAAGAATTCTTTGACAGTAATAGAGAGACCTGAAGTTGGGGAAAAATTATAGTTGAGTTGTAGGGGCCTTGAACTAAGGGAAACCAAAAGTCTTGCAGATCCACTAAGGTTTTGAGAAATAAGTGAAACTAATGAAATTGATTGGGAGAAGATGAATCTGGCGATCTGGGAAGAATCTAGAGGCAGACAGGCAAGTACATTCTTGTAATAATTCATGCAAATGGAAATGAGAGCCAGAACCAGAATGGTGGCAATAGGCGTGAAGGAATGGGATGGGTATGGGACATATGGTAAATAGCATTCATGGTATCTGGGATCAACCTAACAATGAACATATTTCTATTAGTAGTTGTGGTATTTCCATTCTCAGAAATATTAGAAATGTGAAATTGAGTGAGATTTGTTTTGGAAGTGCTGCTAGGTTGAGCTATTTTCTGACTTCCCAGCCAGTCATTGTTTCCTGGCCTTGTCTCCTGACACTATTCCTATCATTTCATAAAGGAGTTCAGATCCAGCAGTGCCAGATTTTCTGATTTTTTGAGAAAAACTATAAATCTAGCTAGTTTGTGATATCTTCCCATTTCTAAATGTTAAGAATTCAATTTTTTGTTAACAGATAAAATATACTATAGACTAGATTTGGTTGTCAATTTGCAAACTTTATCTGGAGTTGTGTGTGCTGCTTTTGAAAATCACCTTGAAATGTACCCTGAACCAAAAGGTAATAGTCCCTTTTGGAAGCCGCTGTGTAATTCCTATTAGCAGGAAGCTCATAGAAAGGCTTTTTGTAGTAGCTAATATTTTCCTTTTGTTGGGATGTTGATTTGAAAGTTACAAGCCTTTCTCTGCTTCTTCCCAGCCAGGTCTCTAGACAAACTTTATAACTTTGCTGATTGCTCTGGACTCCACCTGATATTTGCTCTAAATGCACTGCGTCGTAATCCCAATAACTCCTGGAACAGTTCTAGTGCCCTGAGTCTGTTGAAGTACAGCGCCAGTAAAAAGTACAACATTTCTTGGGAACTGGGTAATGGTAAGTAAGGATGTTGTTTCCTCTGAATTGACAAGATAAAGGGTAAAAAATAAGATGGCTCAGACCATCTGTAGTACAGTGGCCCAGAAAACACTTGGGTTGTTTGACCACTGAGTTGACCTTCCAAATAGTAAAAGGCCAAACAGTTGGAGAGTAGATTTAGTGAAGCCCACCATTTGCATCTGTAGTTATCTCTAGTTACCTTATTCCAAATATAGGGGAAATGCCAAATGTGAGTTATGATTAACAAATTGATATTAAACCAGATACAACCTAGCTGCTCAGCCTAAGCTGAAATTTACAATCTTTTATAGAACACTGGTCCTGCAAGATGACCCTTATAATAATTCAAAAGAGTTTGGTCAAGTATATTTGGGAACTGGTCTACAGTATATGTACTTCTTGAAGGTTCATAATGCACATTAGCATGTAAAAGGCTTGAGAAGTCCTGTTGCAATAAAATCTGTATAAGATTTTTTTAACCCAGCATTTCTTAAATCATTTAACCAGGGTTGGTTTCAGGGGCATGCAACCTGTGCAGTCACATAGGATCTCATGCTTAGAAGAGACCCATGCTTGGTTTAATGCTCTGCTATTGCCATCTTAATTTTTAAATAAAGGGATCCATGTTTTCATTTTGCATGGGGCCCTGCAAATTATGTAGCCAGTCCTGTTTAATCATTGCACTGTGTGTGTGTGGATGTGTGTGTGTGTGTGTGTGTGTGTGTGTGTGAGAGAGAGACCTATTATCATCTCATGGAACAATGTTGCAACGAACACACAATGTTCCTAAGTCACAGTATTTTTCCTAGTGATATATATGTGTGTATGATGCATATGATATTCTGTAGATTCCATGAGTCTCTAATACTATTGAGTCAACTACTATGGGTTATAGTTAAAATTATGGATAGTATAAATTTGAAAATATTCTGATTCCTAATAAAAAGACATTTTGGTAAACCTTAGAACAAAACAACCAAGAATTCTCTTAAAATTACTGTTACAAATTGATAATAACATTTTTGTCCATGGCCATGTATATCTGTAGCTAACCCATGTTTGGTTGGAGCACCGTGTGTATGCTGGGGGGGCAGTGTACACATACACAAGCACATGTGTGTATTTATGCACTCCACTCTAGAATTTGAAGTTCTCATAAGGTAGCAAGGGATGAGGATCTTATAAGAACAAGTGTCTTTTCTCCTATCACTAACCATTAACTGGAATGTAGCTCTCTCTTCCTTCCCTGGAGTGGGGGAAATTGGGGGAGAGTTAGCTACCAAATGGAGACTTGAGCTGAACTGAAGGTAATTTGGTTACAGGGGGCATAACTAGGGTAGCCTGAGATTATTCATCTTCCCAACCAGTCTAGGTATCATACGTTCTAGGACAAGAGCAAGAGTGATGTGATCAGCTTAGAATGAGGCAAAATTATTACATAGTAGACAAAGCCATTTACTGATCCCTCCCCGTCGTATTTTCTATTTCATGCTCCTTGACATTCTTTGGTATTTTATGTTGTCTACTCATGACTACCCCACCTAACCTTACCCTGCTCCAGTGTCAGACTCCACCCAGCTTAGCTCTTTTCTCCAAACACAGCAAAATATTCTTCAAACAATTCAAACAATGCATTCCCCAAACAGGGCATTATACCTGTCATGAGGGACCAATTAGGTGTAATGTTTAAAACTGGTCAGTGTAAGACAGTAAGGAGTGGTAGGGCCTCTGATGAGCTAGGGAATACATGCTGTGCCTGAAGTGTTTGTTTTCTTTCTAAAATATTTCTAAATAAAATTGGTTTGTCAAAGAATCTCAGCTGGTTGTAGATAAGCTCAAAGCAATTAAAACTTACTTACAAATGACTGATGGGAATAATTCCTCCAGGGTTTGTGGCATCTCTGAATTTGGGAGCTTATTAAATTAAATAAATCTTTAATTGGTATAACTGATGTGGTTTGGTGGGGGTGGGGAGAGTATAGGCATCTTTCTGTATATATGTCTGTTCCAAATAACTGAGAGTCTGCCCCTTTCCATCCTTCCCCCAAATTATGCTAAACAGTTTAGAGACGGAGCTAATTACATTTTAAAAATGTTGTTTAGTCACCTTAGCTACACAACACTTGATTCCCATCATCATCAATCCATCTTCAAGGATTAACAAAAACAAAGAATCATTTTTGAGGAGGAGAAAAGGCACAGTCATAGATAAGAAAATAGATAGGGATATAGATAGCAATAGATAGAAAAATAACCAAATTTATGTATTTAAAAATTCAATAAGGTAGAAAGTATCTGGTAATGTTCCTGTGAACATTTCTATCGAGGTAGATATAGATGGTTTTTGAGTCTGTAGTCAAGAAGACTAGAGTTGGTCTGTTTCCCCACCCCCTTGCTTTTATTTTAAAAATTGCATTTCTATTTTTTGATATGACAAATAAGCAGTTTGCCCAAATAAACTTTGCCCAAATAAAATTTGCCCAAAATAAATTTATTTTGCTGATTCTTCTAATTCATTTTACAACTACTGATAGTTTTTCTTGTGCTAGCATCATATCCCTTAAGATATCCATTGTATTCTGTTCACAACGATTCTGTGTTGTATATTTAGGCCCTTGCCCCTCAAAAATTATCTGATCATCCTCCTAGCTTGGACTTGTCTCTCCAATCTTTTATCCATTTTCTTTTTTGTAACCATATCTTTTTGGACAGACATAATAGTTTAACTATTATATACACATTTAGGGAGGGACAAGAGAACTGGTCAGTTCTCTCATCCTCCCATATACCCACATCCTGTTAACAAGTACTTTATCTCTAGAGCAAATCTGGCATTGGAAAAACTAAAGTAGATATTTCTTTGGTTGTTTCTCCTGGAGTATCTAAACTTAAAGTGACTAAACTATTTTAAAGTTTAAAGTATCTAAACTTTTTTCTACTTTAAAATCAGTGAATAGTGTGTGCTACATACCATGAAAGCAAAATATACCCAGTATCAAGAGGTGAAGATTAAGAAAGTTTAGGATGTCAAAGTCAAAGAATGACTTTCTTGATACAAGATTTTTAACAACTATGTTTTGTAGATATAAAATGTTTCCTTAACTGTCATAAATTGTAAACTCTATATTTGATTAATACTAGGTGATTATTGTAATTATTTGCATTTCTATGAATCATTGGTGAATCTAAAGTAAGGAAGAGCAGGGGGGAATTTTGAAGCCGAGACTCAAATCTTGGAAGTGTAGAATAAGAAGTTTAATCCAATTCTGCTCCGGAGAGATGGTGTTTGTTCTATAGAGGGCTATCCTTAACAAAAGTTCTCTGGAGATAATGCAGCATCTCTAATTGAACACTACATTATGAATTGTTCCCCAAATTGATCTGCCCACTTCTGAGAACAAATAAAAGCCACTGTAATTAATTACGGAATCAGTGTCATATATTTATACCTATGCCTGACCTATACATTCACCAATTATTCTTGTTTGATTTTAGTTATATGAATCAGTTCCCTGGAACCTGATGTCTCCTGAGCAATTTCATAAAATCAAAATTATGACCTTATAAAACTTAGCCCCTTAGAGATGATGATTCTGGCAGCCCAGCTTTATTAATCAATTCATTAACTCAATATTTATTAAGCTTTTAGTCTGTGTTTGTGTGGATAAATGTATGATGTATTTATGTATAGCCATTTATACAGTTTTATTATGTATATTTGTGTGTATATAACAGGTATAGTCTTGTGAAGGCCAAACACAGGGTTGAGCCACCGTGTTCAGACACACTTCCAATTGTTTATGAGGCTACATCATAGCCCATAGCTTTAGAGAACTGTATTTTTGTTGGAGAGAGTTTGATGCTTAGGGAAGGAGAAGAGGGGGAAAGAGGAAGAGAAGGGAAGATGAGAAAACATATATAGTTTCTTTACCTGATTACTTTTCTCCTTTCCCTCTCCATGCCTGCTTCTCACCTTCATCACCTTTATCTTCTCTATTCTTTCTCCACGTACTCCCATCTACATAATACTCTCATGCTATTTAGTAAATTTATAGACTTGTACAGCCATCTCCACAGTCCAATTTTAGAACATTTCCATAACTCCAAAAAGATCCCTCATGCCAGTTTTCAGTCAGTCTCTGTAACCATTTCCAGTCCCAAGAGACACTAATCTGCTTTTTGTCTTTATAGATTTGTCTTTTGTGGCTATTTCATATAACTGGAATCATACAATATGTAGTCTTTTGCATCTGACTTCCTTCACTTAGCATGTTTTTGAGGTGTATCCATTTTGTAGCATGTAAAAGTAGTTCATTCCTTTTAATTGCTGAATAGTATTCCAATGTATGAATATATATATTCATATATATGTGTGTATATATATATATATACATAGAGATATATCTATATGTGTATCTATCTGTCTACCTATATATACATATATATCTTGCATTTTGCTTTTCCATTCACCAGATGACAGACATTTGAATTGTTTCTACTTTTTGACTGTGATAAGTAATGCTGCTGTAAATGTTCATATACAAGTCTGTGTGTGGATATATACTTTCATTTCTCTTAGGAAGATACCTGGGGGAGGAGTGGAGTCACTAGTTTGTATGGTAAGTTTAAGTTCATTTTTAAACAAACTACCACACTACTTTTCAAAGTAGCTGTACCATTTTACATTTTCCCCAGCAATGAATGAGGATTACAGTTTTTCTACATCATTGGAAACACTTGTTCATGTCTATTTTTTTGATTATAACCATTTTAGTGGTTTTGAAGTAGTATATTAATATGGCTTTAATTAGCACTTCCCTAATGACAAGTGATATTGAGCATCTTTTCATGTGCTTATCAGACATTCTTACGTCTTCTTTGGTGAAATGTCTACTCAAATCTTTTGCCTTTTTAATTGGGTTATCATATTATTCAGTTGTAAGAGGTTTAAATATATTCTGGAACAAGATCTTTATCAAACATATGACTTGCAAGTATTTTCTCCCAGTCTATAGCTTATTTTATCATTTTCTTTATGGCATCTTTTGAAGTTCAGGTGTTTTGAATTTTGATAAAGTTCAGCTTATCAATTTTTTATTCTATTCCTTGTGCTTTTGGTATCATATCTTTGCCTAACCCAGGATCACAAATTTTTTTTCCTATTTTTTCTTTTAAAAGCTTTGTAGTTTTTGCTCTTACGTTTGGGCGTAAGATCCATTAGGAGTTAATTTTTGAGTATGGTGAGAAGTAAGAATCTAAATTCATCTTTTTGCATATGGCTATCAAATTGTCCCAGCATTGTTTGTTTAAAAGATTATCCTTTCCTTACTGAATTCTCTTGACACTTTTGTCAAAAATCAGTTGACCACAAATGGGTTTATTTCTGGACTCAAGTCTTTTCCACTGATCTGTATGTCTGTTCTTGGACTACTATACTAGGACTACATTGTCTTTTTTTTTTGATATATGTATTTATTGCAAAATGATCACCATGATCTTTTTTTTGATATATGTATTTATTGCAAAATGATCACCATAAGTTCAGTTAATATCCATCACCTCACATAGTTACAAATACTTTTATCTTGTGATGAGAACTTTTAAGATCTACTCTGTTAGCAACTTTCAAATATACAATACAGTATCATTAACTATAATCACCATGATGTACATTACATCCCCGTGACTTTTATTTTATAAGGTAAGTTTGTATCTTTTGATCATCCTTACCCATTTTGCCACCCTCACACCTGCTTCTGGTAACCACCAATCTATTCTCTATGGTTTTTATTTACATTGTCTTGATTACAAGTTATATAATGAGTTTTGCAATTGGGAAATGTAAGTCCTCCAACTCCATTCTTCCTTTTCAAAATTGTTTTGGCTCTCCTAGGTGTTTGCATTTCCATGTACATTTTAGGGTCAGTTTGTTAAATTTCCTCAATAAAGCCTGCTAGAATTTTAACAGAGGACATTGAATCTGTAGATCAGTTAGGGAAAATTGCCATCCCAATAATATTGACTGTTCCTATCCATGAGCATAGATTACATCCCATTTATTTAATTTTTAATTTCTCTCAGCAATGTTCTGTAGTCTTCAGTGTACAAGTTTAGCACTTCTTTTATTAACTTTATTCTAAGTATTTTATTCTTTTTGATGCAATTACGAATGGAATTATTTTAATTTCATTTTTGTATTGTGCATTGCTAGTATTTAGAATTGATTTTATATATTGATCTTTTATCTTGCTGAACTTGGTTTTTAGATCTTGTTTATTTTCCCCTACCTGTGTGAATTCTTTAGGATTTTCCATATACAGGATATGTTGTCTAAGAATAAAGACAGTTTTACTTCTTCCTTTCTAATTTAGATGCCTAAATTATTTTCCTTGCCTGATTGCACTGACTAGAACCTCTAATACAGATGTTGAATATAAATGGTGAGAGCACACATCCTTGCCTTGTTCCCAGTCTTAGGGGGGAAAACATTCAGTATTTCAATTAGGTATGATATTTTGCCATTAAGCATTCAGTATTTCACCGGTAAGTATATAGATTTTTCTTAGATACTGTTTATCAGATTGAGGAATTTCCCTTCTATTCATAGTTTGTTGAGAGTATTTATCAAGAATGGGAGTTGGATTTTGTCAAATGGTTTTTTGTTTTGTTTTGATTTTTTTGCATCTGTTGCGATGATAATGTGGTTTTGGTCTTTTATTCTGTTAATACAGTATTTTACATTAGTTGGGTGTTGGTATTAAATCAACCTTGCATTCCTGGTGTAAATCCCAATTGGTCATGATATGATAATACTTTTTATATATTGCTGGTTTCAGTTAGTAAATATTTTGTTGGGTATTTTTGAATCTATATTTATGAGAAATATTCATCTGTAGTTTTCTTGTGATGTCTGTATCTGACTTTGGTATCAGGGGAATATTGACCTCATAAAATAAGTTGGGAATTGTTCCCTCTTCCTCAATTTTCTGGAAGAGTTTATGAAGAATTGTGCATTACTTCTTCCTTAAAAACTTGGTAGAATTCACCAATTAATCCATCTGAGTCTGGGCTTCCTTTGTGGAAGTAATTATAATGACTAATTAAATGTTTTTGTGGTTATAGGCCTATTCAGATTTTTTTTTTGAGTTGGTTTTAGTAATTTGTGCCTTTCTTGAAAATTTTTTCATTTCATATACATTGTGTAACTTATTGGCATAAAGTTGTTCATTGGCATAAGGTTGTAGTCCCTTATCCTTTTAATTACTGTGAGATCCTTAATGATGTTTCTTTTCATTCCTAAGTTTGGTCATCTGTGTCTTCTCTGTTTTTTTTTTTCTTTTTTGGTCAGTCTAGCCAAAGGTTTTATCAATTTTGTTCATCTTTTCAAAGAACCAACTTTTACTTTAATTGGTTTTTCTCCATTTTTTATATCATTGGTTTCTTCTCTAATTTTTATTATTTCATTTTTTCTTCTTGCTTTGGGTTTAGCTCCCTCTTCTTTTTCTCCTTTCTTAAGATAGAAGCTTAGATTATTGATTTGAGATCTTCTTTTCTAATGTAGGAGTTTAAGGCTGTAAATTTCCCTGTAAGCATTGAGTTTCTTTTTCCTAAACAACAAAAAAAAGCTAGAAGCCTAACACATAGTTATCAGCAGATCTTTTTTTTTTTTTCTGTGGTCTTTCTTCTTGGCTTCTTGGCTCACTATGTCCTCACATGGCCTTCCCTCTTCCCACATGCCTAGGTCTCTTTGTGCTCAAATTAACTTTTTTAAAGACTTTTTTAAAGAGCGGTTTTAGGTTCACAGCAAAATTGAGAAGGTATAGAGATTTCTCATATATCCCCTGCCCCACATGTGCACAGCTTCCCCCACTATCAACATCCCTCACAGAGAGGTACATTTGTTACAACTGATGAACCTACATTATATATCATAATCACCCAGAATTTATGGTTCACATTATGGTTCACTTTTGGTGAGCACATACTATGGGTTTGGACAAATGTATAATGACAAGTATCCATCATTATAGTATCATGTAGAGTATTTACTGCCCTAAAAATCCTCTGTGCTCCACCTATTCATTCCTCCCTCCTCTTCCTAACCCTTGGCAACCACTGATCTTTTTACAATCTCCATAGTTTTTTCCTTTTCCAGAATATTATATAGTTGGAATCATACAGTATATAGCTTTTTAAGATTGGCTTCTTTCAATTAGTGAAAGACATTTAAGTTTCCTCCATGTCTTTTCATAGCTTGATGGCTCATCTCTTTTAAGTGCTGAAAATTATTCCATTGTGTGGATGTACCACAGTTTGTTTATCCATTCACTTACTGAAGAATATCTTGCTTGCTTCCAAGTTTTGGGACTTGTGAATACAGATGCCATAAATCCATGTGCAGACAAAGTGAGGACATAAGTTTTCATCTCCTTTGGGTAAAAACAAGGAGCATGATTGCTAGATTGTATGGTAAGAGTATGTTTTGTTTTGTAAGAAACCACCAAACTTCCAAACTAACCATATCATTTTGCATTCCCATCAGCAATAAATGAGAGTTATGTTCCTCCACATTCTAGCTTGTATTTGGTGTTGTTAGTGTTACAAATTTTAGCCATTCTAATAGGTATAGAGTGGTATTTCATTGTTGTTTTAATTTGCATTTCCCTGATGACATATAAAGTAGAGCATCTTTTCATATACTTGTTTGTCATCTGTATATCTTCTTTGGTGAGGTATCTGTTAAGTTCTTTAGCCCATTTTTTAATCAGGTTGTTTGTTTTCTTATTAAGTTTTAAGTTCTTTGTATATTTTAGATAGCAGTCCTTTATTAGATATGTATTTTGCAAGTATTTTCTCCCAGTCTATAGCTTGTCTTCTATTCTCTTGACATTGTCTTTTGCAAAGCAGAAGTTTTTAATGTTAATGAAATCCAGTTTCTTAATTATTTCTCTCATGGATCGTGACTTTGGTGTCATCCCATACATTTTTATATATTATAGTTTCATTTTCATTTCATTGAAAATATTTTCTAATTCCCCTTGTGATTTATTCTTGATTCATGGATTATTTGTTTGATTTCCAAATACTTATAGATTTCTCAAGTTACTTTCTGTTGTTGAATTCCAATTTAATTTTGTTGTGGTCAGGGCACATACATTACATGAGTTAATCCTTTTCAATATACAAGACTTGTTTTATGGCCTAGCATAGATGGTCTATCCTGAAGCATATTCTATATGCATTAGAAAAGAATGTGTTGGGTGCAGTGTTCTATAGATAATTCAATCAGGTAAAGTTAGCTGATGATGTTACTCAAGTTTTTTATATCCTTACTGATTTTCTTTCTAGTCATTCTACTCATTATTGAGAATGTGGTATTGAAGTCTCTTTCTGTTATTATTGAATTTTCTATTTTTATTTTCAGTTTTATTAGTTTTGTTTAATTTATTTTGGTGTTCTGTTGTTGGTATGTATGTGTTTGTAATTGTTATATCTTCCTGATAAATTGGCCCTTTTATCATTATAAAATGCCCCACATTGTCTCTAGTAACATTTTTGTCTTAAAGTCTATTTTGTCTGTATTAGTATAGTCATCCCAGCTCCTTTATGTTTACCATTTGCATGGCGTATCTTTTTTAATCCTTTTAACTTTCACTCTTCTGTGTCTTTGACTTTAAAATGTGTCTCTCTAGTTGGATCTTATTTTTTTACTTAGCCTGATAATTTCTGCTTTTAATTGGAGTTTTTAATCCATTTACATTTAATGTAATTGTTGATATGGTTGAACTGACATCTGACATCTTGCAATTTTCTATATATTTCATTTTTTTTATGCCTCTGTTTCTCCTTTACTGTCTTTTCATTCAAAAGGGATATTGTCTAAGGTACTGTTTTAATTTCTTTTTGTTTTGTTTTAGTTATTTTCTTAGTAGTTTCTTATTATAATACATCTTAACTCATTACAATCTGCTTTAGGGTAACACTAACTTAATTCCAGTTAACTGTAGAAACTGCTCCAATAAGACTCCATTTCCCCCTCCTTTGTGCTATTATTATTCTAAGTATTACATCTTTATATGTTGTAAGCCCAACAATACAGTTTCATAGTTTTGTTTTATGCAGCTGTCATTTAAATCAGTTAAGAGCTGAGTAATGAATATTTTCAACTGTCTTTTATATTGATCTGTGCAACTATCTTTACTGGTGTTCTTTATTTCTTTGTGTGCTTTTGAATCACCATCTACTGACATCTACTTTTCACCCTAAAAGACGTTCTTTCTTATTTCTTGTAAGGCAGATTTTCTCACAATGAATTCTGTCCTTTGTTTTTCTGGGAAGGTCTAAATTTTGCTTTCCGTTTTGAAGGATAGATTGCTGCATGTAGAATTCTTGGTTGACATTTTTTTCGGCATTTTGAATATGTCATCCCACTGTCTTCTTCTGGCCTCCATTATTTCTGGTAAAAATTCAGCTACTAATTTCATTGTGTTCTTCTGTATGTGAAGAATCATTTCAGTTCCAAAGTTTCCAACTGATAATTTTTTATAATTTCTATCTCTTTATATTTGATTAGTCAATAAAATCATACTTTCCCTTAATTTCTTATTCTTCTCTTTAGTTCTGTAAACATATTTATACTAGCAGTTTTGAAGCCCTTGTCTGCTAAGTCAAACATTTGGGTCCCCTAAGAGATAGTTTCTTTCTTTCTTTATTTTTTTCTTGTTTATGGGTCACACTCTCCTATTTCTTTGCATGTTGTAATTTTGTTGTTGTTGAAAACTATACGTTTTAGATAATATGTTGGAGCAAATCTGGATTCCAAATCCTCCATTCCAGAGGTTATTTTTGTTTTTTCTTTTCTGTTCATTTGTTGTTTAGTCACTTCCTGGACTAGTTCCATAGAGTCTTGCATCATGTAGCTGCTAGTATCTCTCAAGTTTTTTATTTTTAAATTTTTTTTTTATTTTTAAGGCCAGCTTCCTAGGGGTTGCCCCTGAGTCAGCATAGCTTAATAGTGAGATGATGATTGATCAGAGGTTGTGTTTACCTTGAGCTGATAAGGCTTTCACCTTTTGCCAGTAGATCTGTGTGTGGGTTTGGGAACACTTTCAAAATTTAGGCAGTTTACAAGTCTGATTGGCTTTTACTTTTTGACATGCCTTCTCATGTCTCCTTTATGAGTGTACTAGGTTTCACATTCATCTGGGAATGCATGGATAGCTAGTGCCCTCTCCAGTCCCTCCTGAGCATGCACAGCCTTCCAGACTACAGGGGGTATTTGTGGGCTTATCAAAATCCTCAATGGCTTTCTTATTCCTCAAATCTCCCTGTTACATTTCTTGCAAGTCTGCTGGTCTGTTTCTTGCCCCTACCAGTGTCAAAACCTGAAGCTAGCCAAGATGTTGGCCTTGCCTGGGATATGTGCTTCATTCCGAATCAAGTTAGCCCCCTCCAGCAGTGGAGCTGCTGGTTTTTAGGACTTTACTTGTCTATTTAGAACTACCAAGTTTATAGAAACTGGGGGAGGGGATTTTGCTCTAAGTTATTTCACTCAGCCACTTTGCTATTATTGAACATTAAGGTTTTTCTAACTTTTTGATACAAGGACCATCTTTATGAAGCTTTCTTTTCTTACCATTTGTATTAGTTTCCTAGGCCTATCATGACAAGCTCAGTGGTATAAAACAACAAATATTGGGCTTCCCTGATGGCGCAGTGGTTGAGAGTCCGCCTGCTGATGCAGGGGACACGGGTTCGAGCCCTGGTCCGGGAAGATCCCACATGCCGCGGAGCATCTGGACCCGTGAGCCATGGCCACTGAACCTGCGCATCCAGAGCCTGTGCTCCACAACGGGAGAGGCCACAACAGTGAGAGGCCTGCGTACCAAAAAAAAACCAAAAAACAAAACAAAAAATATATATATTTTTCAATCACAGTTCAGGAAGTCTGAAATCAAAGCATTGCCAGGTTTAATTCCTTCTGGAATCTCTAAGAGAGAATCTATTCCATTCCTCTCTCTAGCTTCTGATAGCTGCCGACAAGCCTTGGCATTGCAGCATCCCTTCAATCTTTGCCTCCATCGATACATGGCCTTCCTCCCTGTGGGTCTGTGTACCTGAATCTCCCTCTCCTTTCTCTAAAAAGACACCAGTCATTGGATTTAGAACACATCCTAATTCCATATGACCTCATCATAAATAATTACTTAAGTAATTACTTCTTCAAAGATCCTATTTCCAAATAAGGTCACATTCTAAAGTTTTGGGTTGACATGAATTTTGAGGGACACTATTCAACTCAGTACACCATTTATTATAAAGTATCATTTGAAAATCAGTATGGTCTCTCTGTTGTGGATTAGGTGATCTTTTGCGAAGATTAGTTTGGTAAATGGTAAAATGGCACTTAACTTCTTAGTTGGGATAGTTTCTCAAGTTAAGCTAGCTTGCACCCTCTTTTTGGTTACTTTGTTAAGAAAAGGCAGAGAGATCTGTGGACAGGAAAGAGTTGGCAGAACCTCACTCTACTCAACTCTGACTTGCATGTCTGCTTTTAATCTAGAGCCAAATAACTATCGGACCATGCGTGGCCGGGCAGTAAATGGCAGCCAGTTGGGAAAGGATTACATCCAGCTGAAGAGCCTGTTACAACCCATCCGGATTTACTCCAGAGCCAGCTTGTATGGCCCTAATATTGGGCGGCCCAGGAAGAACGTCATCACCCTCCTAGATGGGTAGGTCAGATTATTTAGCAGTTTTTAAAACATTGTTCATTAAATGTAATGAATTAATATATTTGCATTTTTCCTGGTTATTTCTGGTCTTAAGAAGGGCAGAGAGACTTTTTCATAGTGACATCTCCCACCATAAATCAGGGATTCTCTACCAAACAGTGGAAGAACTTATCTCTCCAGGCCTTCCACAATCAGCAGAAGAGGGTGGGATTGGGAGGGATATCACAACCTCCAGAACAGCTGGAAAGGATGTGTTGTTTTAGAAAGCACATTTAATATTACAGCATTGCATAACATCACTTAATATTTTTTAAAAGGCAAAATATTATCTACTGTATTCTTGGGACCTCTTACAGAAGGTAAAACTTGACAAAATCCTGGACAGTGGATCTGGGTTAAAAAGTTGAGAAACACTACAAATGCTTGTACATTAAAGCACAGCTTAACAGATAGATTTATTAGGTATTCTAGAGAATTGCTATCATGTGATTTATTTAATTTTGACTGAATCTAACAATCATTTTTTAAGCAGTGGTTATGGATGCAGCACTATGTTAAATGCTCTCTTCCCCAGTCCTGCTGGTGGGCCAGGCCCAGATTAAATAAGTGGAACGTATATGCATGTTGGGTCCAGTTATGCAGGGCTGGAGTGGATGTCTGAGGGAATAGCATGAGGAAGACTGAAGATATATGTTGAATCAAAGACTCAAAGAGGATACGTAACTACAACAGAGAGGGTAGGAACAAGGAAGTTGGGAGAGGCAGGAGTTCATGTGACATACAGAGTATGCACCAAGGCACACCTTTTGTGCAGCATCCTGTCATATTCTGGGACAGGTATGGTTATTCCTACAAATTCAAAGACAAGTAAGATGTTTTCCAGTGAAGTGTACAGCCCAAGTAAGGTTAGATAAATGCTGTACAAGTATAGACAGATACGTTCCAGTAGCAAGACACCTCTGGCCAACCTCCTGAATGGTCCTTGTGGCTTGATGGCTCTTATGACCCTCTCTCTTCCCTTTTGTGGTAGCTTAGTCTTGATCTAAGCTAATTAACGTAGCAGACATTATTGAAGGCTTGGGAAGCCGGAAGGATTTACACTGTAACAACATTAACAGCCTGAGGTTTAATTTTAGGCATTTTCATCTTTACAAAGAATCCCCAAGCCCTTATTTTAATTCCTATCCTTTCCCCATCCTTCATTTTTCTCTCCTTCTCTCTCAGTAGGAACTTCTGTTTTCTCTTGCAGAACAATTTTCTGACCTTGACTCCTACCTACAAATGCAGCTCTGGGCTTCCCTTTGCATACTTTTGCTGAACTTTGAAATTACTCTGTGTGTGTGTGTGTGTGTGTGTGTGTGTGTGTGTGTGTGTGTGTGT